>NW_026854388.1:0-40327 GCF_026571515.1 Ruditapes philippinarum | reverse complement strand
TTATTTTACTTCTTTTGCTTTTTGGCATTTAGTATAGTGATTTAGTATTTTGTATTGAAGTTAAACTTTGTTTCAAATGTGCTACATTCATAATTAATTATATCACGTTCCATGCTGAATATTTCGACAGGTGAACAGCATCTAACATGTCCTAAATCCGAAATTAAAACATTATAAAAGACACATTAATCTTTTGTAAGAAAGAAAAAGGAATTAATTTTTTAATTAGATAAATTAAAGGCATAATGTGATCTGTATAAAACAATATGCAGTACATGTAATTGTATCATATATACATTTTTCACTGGAATCGACCAAGTGCTCATTACAGATATTACAGTATTTAGCACTATTAAAGTGTTTGTAATTTCTTAAAAAAGAAACAATATGTATTTTGTGAAAACAATCTAATACTCATGAAATTAGCTTGGCTTGTAAGCAATTGTGATATCGTCGTTTGAGGAAAACGTGTTTTTAAATGAATAACACAATAAATAACTTTTTAATAGGAGTGCTACTTTCGCTAAAACTAAGACACATATTGCAGAACAAGCTACAAGATCGATATATAACCAAATAAGAAATTCAAATAGATTACATTTTCCAATTGACATACAAATTGACTTTTTTTTTTATAAAACTGTTAAACTTATATTACATTATGGTTCTGAAATGTGGGAATACGGTAATCTTAACGTTATAGAACGCATACAACTCAAATGTTTAAAACATATCCCTAAACTTAATCGTTCGACGGCCAGTTATTTTATATACGGTGAAACGGGACGCATGCCGTTGTTTGTAGATATCGGGGAAAAGAATAACTTCATTCTGATCTTGTCTTCTTTAGAACAAAAATGGTTTAATACCAAAAAGATTTGTCAAACTTTGTATACCAATATGCTAAGAAATACAATTGATATTTATAATAATGAGTTTAAACATAATTTTCCGTGGATTTATAATTTAAAATCAGTACTAAATGCGGTTTTAAAAATGTTTGGAAGGATCATAATTTTCCCGGTACCAAACAGTTGAAACTAACAGTCAGACAAACGCTAAAAGATCTTTCCTTAAATGAATTGTATTCAAAGATAAATGAATCGAGCAATACAACATGTAGTTCTTTTTACATTTTTTTTTAAAAGTCTTTTGGCATTGAACCTTATCTCTCGTACTCCTAAAATGGAATAATTTTAATTTTATCAAATTCAGAACAAGAAACCATATATAGATTACCAGCTGAAACTGGAAATTGGACAAATTTACCTGTTCATGAATGAATGTTTATTTTTTTGTAGAAATATAATCGGTGATGAGATTCATTAGACATGCGGCGTCAAGTAGATATGCATTTGTCCATACAGCAATGGGGAATATTTTAGACTTGATTTTGTGTATTTTTGTGTTTTAACAAAATCACACTGTCTTCAAATTGTCTAATGAAAATAGCTTTTCTGATGTACAACATGTCACAGAGCTTTCAGGGATAAGAATAAACGTTTAACTGAAGTGATAGTGCCATGTTTGAATATCATTATCTTATTCTATCTTCATAATAAATTAAGTGCCAATGAGTCTATAGTAGAAGGTTAAACACCTTAACTGTTGAGAAAGGTAACGACTGAGGCAGTGTCACTCATTTCATATACTCCGCCTCTGTTGAAGTTCGGCTCCGCATTAAATTGTCGCCAAATTCAATATGATGCTCCGTATGCTAGCATTTAGCCTTCGATGACGGAAGGGAAGCAGGACAACTTTGATCAATATCACTTGTCGAATCATTAAATTACAAGTTACAAATCCTAAACCACGCCCACTATCAGAAAGGCGGTTCTTCCTCAACCGTTAAGAAAGTACGCCAAACTCTGCGCACCGTTTACGCTACGGCCAGTAAGGGGAGATCACTGCAGACAGTTCGTCCTCAAAATAATTCGAACATTATGCAATTCGTACCAATATCTAAATGGACATATTCTCGGCCCATATATTGTCTTGATTTTATTTTAAGTATACCAATCATTTCAATTTTACTTGATATCCAATTATTTTGCTTCGAACAGACGTTTCAATCTTTTTCGCAACAGAAAAACATTTAGAATTTCAACATGGGATTACTTTGTGAATTTATGCATTAAGTTCTACATTTTTTTTCACAAAAATTATTATGCAACTTAATTATTAAACAACGAGCATGGAGAAAAAAATGTTGTGCTTCGGATATTCAACTGTATAATAGAAAACGATTTTCAATGCTGATTGACTGTTCACATCATTTGGCGGCGTCTTTGATGTGCAGCATCAACATTTAACTTGTTATCTTTTTGAATGTAATAGATTTTGTAATGAAAGAAGACAATATATCAAAACCCTTTTTTATAGACGTCCTAATATGTATAAATTAGACAACTTTTTTCAATGAAAGATTCACTAACATTTTATAAACTATACCAAGTCTTATAGATAATTATAAGAAATGTAAGAATGTAATCACATATTTATGTTTGCATTTTCAAGTCATTTGTGATTTTGTGATGGTCTAAGATATGATTTAGTTTTACTGATATTAACTTATCGCTTTAAGGTCCTTTTTGCCTCAGATAAAACATTTCTTTACTGTTCTCAAAAGCTTAAATTCTTGCTGTACTTATTATACTATTTAAAAGATTAATAACTGGCTTATTACATGAACCATTTTCTTTTCTTTTCATCTGTTGCTTTTTAGAAATAAATACAATTATATTGAATTAGTATTCTGTATGGAAGTTAAAATACTACTTTGTTTACATTTTACAAATTTTATGACAAATTATATCACATTTATAGCTACTTTCTTCTGTTACTAAATATCTAAAATTAAAGCAATATTTAAATGTTTGAAAAATTCATAGTTGCCTTTCTGAAGAAGTTAAAACATTTTTTAGGCATAATGTGCATCTAAGTAAATAACATATAATAGATATGTTGATATTGTTTAGTAATTATAGTCTGATCTCAATTTGTATAAATGCCTCGTTAAACATTTTGACATTTATTCTCATATTACATGTCTTATGCATGTTTGAGTGAATAAAAAGATATGTTGTTGTTAAAACAATTGCCTGATAACTACTACAAGATAATTGTCCCTATCCGCTGTAGGTTCAAATCATTCCAGGGACTTTGGATTCTTTCATTTGAGGAAGCTATCCAGCTACCTTAATGTTCAATTTTTACTTAGGTGCCCGCTTGTGCATTGCATAAAGCACGTAGATGCACCTAAGGTCAATATACACCTGTAAAACTGGAAAACACAAATATGCGGCTGCGACGTTTAACCGAACCAAAAAATAATAAAGATTTCAAGTCTTGAACTTTTCAAACAGATCTTATAGTTTTAAAAAAATGTATATGTTCATAATATAAATTAATGTTGAATGTATTAATGATGCAAACTTTGTCAGAATTTAATATTTTTATCATCAATTATCCTTCCACGTTAATGAAATAGAAAGAAAACTACTGCCTATTTTGACGAGTTAAAGGCAAATTGTGGAGAATAGGTCAATTTATTCAGTTCGTTCATCACTCATTAGAAAAGTTCTTAACACAAATCTGAATTCGTGCTGCTTTACATTAATTTAAGATCAAATCGGCGCACATTCTCCTCATGTCAGTCATAAATTAAGATACGTATTAATACTATGCGAAATTTCGTCAATCTCGCCATAATATACTATTTTAGCTCGACTATTCGCAGAATAATCGAGCTTATCCAGTCACCCATTTGTCGGCGTCAGTGTTCCTGTGGTTAAGTTTTTGCGTGTAAGCTGGTATCTCCATAACTACTGAAGGGAATGGATTGAAACTTCACACACTTGTTCTCTGTGATGATTTAACATAAATGGCACAATTCCTATAACTCTGATTTTGACTTTTTGCAAAATAATGCCCCCTTTTCGACTTAGAAATTCTTGGTTAAGTTTTTGCGTGTATTGGAGTATCATAAATATCCTCTCATTATCTTACACGAAACTCACATAGTACCACTTTGAATGAAAACATTTATAAATAAGTAAACCAGGAATAATTTCAATTTTGAATAAAAAATATTTGATTATCTTGAGGGGTGTCGCTTTAAATTACGATAGCCACCTAGAACGGACATTTATGGGGCAAAATTTAAAAAAAACTAGAAATGTGTCATCATGCCACGGATGCCCCCGCATGCAGCCAAAATTTCAAATGTTATAATATTTAGTTCCAAATTTGTTTGCACAAATTATTTTTTTCATTCTAAGTTCAAAGCCCTTAAAACTTTTCAATGTTAACACAAACCATTTTTATACAATGTTCAAGGCACTGAAATTATTCAGTCTTAACCATTTTTATACAATGTTCAAGGCACTGAAATTATTCAGTCTTAACCTTTTAAAAATAGCATATTGCATATTTGTAGCCAACATAATGGCTATATACATTTCCACAAAAGTATGAGTGCTGAAACTGAAAGTTCAAAATTTTTCCAACATTCAGGAAAGATAAGTTTGTCTAAAATCATTGAACCACGACCAAATTCAAACTTAAACTGCTTATTCCTAAGATGTATCTATATTATTTTCAAAGTGAAAGGGACATAACTCTGCCAAAAAATCATCGAACCATGACCAAATTCCAACTTGACCTGCCCATTCCTTTGACATATCCATATTTCAATTTTGAGTTGAATATGTAACACTGTTGGGTTGATAATGAACAGAAACTGTAAATTTCATATCATTTTCAAAGTGAAAGGGGCATTACTCTGCCAAAAATCATTGAACCATGACCAGATTCGAACTTGGTCTGCGCATTCCAAAAACATATCCATATGTCAAATTTGAGTTGAATGTGTAATATTGTTGGGGAGATAATAAACGGAAACTGAAAATTTCATATTATTTTTAAAGTGAAAGGGGCATAACTCTGCCAAAAATCATCGAACCATGACCAAATTTGAAACTGACCTGCGCATTCCTTTGACGTATCAATATGTCAAATTTGATTTGAATGTTTAATACTGTTGGGGAGATAATAAACAGAAACTGAAAATTTCATATTATTTTCAAAGTAAAAGGGGCATAACTTTGCCAAAAATCATCGAACCATGTCCAAATTTGAACTTGACCTGCGCATTCCTTTGACGTATCGATATGTCAAATTTGAGCTAAATGTGTTGTACGATTGGGGAGATAATGAACGGAAACTGAAAATTTCATATCATTTTCAAAGTGAAAGGGGCATAACTCTGCAAAAAATCATTGAACCATGACCAAATTTGAACTTGACCTGCGCATTCCTTTGACGTATCCATATGTCAAGTTTGAGTTGAATGTGTTGAACCATTGGGGAGTTAATGAATGGAAACTGAAAATTTCATATTATTTTCAAAGTAAAAGGGGCATAACTCTGCCAAAAATCATCGAACCATGACCAAATTTGAACTTGACCTGTATTTTCTCATGACATATCAATATATCAAGTTTGAGTTGAATGTGTTGTACCGTTGGGGAGATAATGAACGGAAACTGAAAATTTCATATTATTTTCAAAGTAAAAGGGGCATAACTCTGCCAAAAATCATCGAACCATGACCAATTTCAACTTGACCTGTATTTTCTCATGACATATCCATATGTCAATTTTGAATTGAATGTTTTGAACCGTTTGGGAGATAATGAACGGAAACTGAAAATTTCATATTATTTTCAATGTAAAAGGGGCATAACTCTGCCAAAAATCATCGAACCATGACCAATTTCGAACTTGACCTGTATTTTCTCATGACATATCCATATGTCAAATTTGAGTTCAATATGTGCAAGGGTTATTAAGATAATGAACGGAAACTGATGATGACGGAAGGACGGAAGGACGGAATGACGGAATGACGGAATGACGGAACAGGGTAACACTATATGCCCCTGCCATTATATGGCGGGGGCATAATAAGTGATATAAAATTGTGGTTGGGAATAACATTTTTAATAATAACAAGCATAATATTCAAATGAAATTTCTAATTATTCTATATTCAGGTAATCTGAATTGCCAATGGTGAGTCAATTGCTATTTTCTACAAAAATGAAAAAAATGCCCACTAAATCCAACTATTTCAAACCGTTTTGTAATCAGTAAACAAAATAATGTCTTCAATTATCACTATTTAATAAATTTCATATCAAAAATTTTCTA
This sequence comes from Ruditapes philippinarum, assembly GCF_026571515.1. Lineage (NCBI taxonomy): Eukaryota > Metazoa > Mollusca > Bivalvia > Venerida > Veneridae > Ruditapes > Ruditapes philippinarum. The sequence goes on along the minus strand of NW_026854388.1, from coordinate 34,114 downwards.
TTGAGTACAAATACAAATGTATATTGAAACAAGTAAAATGAAAACAATAAGTATTGAAAAATATAACTCACTTACAAGAACTTTTCTTTCGCTCCGTCCTGCAAAAAAAACGCCTTGAAGTTTGTCTTCTTTGTAAATGACTTTTATAAGCAAGCAAGAACCAATCAGTAACAAGTAAAGCTATGATCTGTCACATAATCACTCGTGACTATAAATATAGGCGTTCTTACATATCTCCAAGCAATAAGTAAAATTGGGATTACGTTAAAGGTACATGTAGTATGTTTGGATATTATATCATACAAGTGAAATTGTTTTTACATACTCCTTTTATACTACCTTTATATACTCCGCAATCATAATTATCATCATTATCATCATAATGGTTGTCGTTTTTGGTAATTATCATCATCATCATCATCATGAATGTCTTCGCCATAATCATCATTATCATCATCACCATCATCATCATAATTATCCTCACTATCATCATTATCACATTCATCAATATCATCAATGTCATCAGTAATTATATCATCATAATGATTATCATAGTAATCATCATCTTTACAATTGTATTCTTAAAATGTCTACGCTTTTATCATTGTATTCTAATATCGTATAAACAGAATAATCGTCCTTGATTATAGTTTATAAGTTCAAAACTAGTTTCATATTAAAACTCGACTTTAAAGGCACACTATGCTACAGAAAAGAATAAAGTTTTCGAAATGGCAAAAATGAGTGTGAAATTATTTGTCATAAAATTGGCAAGTGTAAACAATTTAGTATTTTAACTTTCAAACAAAAAATATTAAAAAAACGTTCAAGTTGGCCAATGAGTTGTGTTTTTTGGAAACTACAAAATTTCATCAGCACTTAATTAGACAAATGGAAATAAAAAAAAACATTTTGGTATAATGGGTCTTTAAGACAAACGTGAGTTTTTGAAAAATTTGATTTTCTAACTATCAAAACGTAATTATCATAATTATAGCAGTGCAAAATTAAATAAAAGCAAATTAAATTGCTTAGAAAAAAAACAACAAAACGGCAACTAAATTTCTGTATAAAATGTTCGTTAACCTTGCCCTAATTGTGGTATTAAACAATAATAAGGCATGTAAGTATATGAATATGGTAATTAGATGGTTATCTACCTTTAAAAGATATTTTGACAAAATTTTCAGTACACAAGATAAATTATTATGCTCATTTGTGTATAATGATTGACACTTTTCACAGAGCAGGCTAGAGTCAAAATGTCATGATTCAATGAGGATTACGAATGTCAGAATTTATTACCAAAAATTTACTGAAAAAGAGTAAAGAAATAAAAACTAAATGGTGAAAACCGCTGATTATGTTTTACTGAGTCAATTTATGAGAGGTAACAGAAAATGTTATATCATTCTCGCATTATGTATTCTTTCTGGAAGATGTGCCAATTGAAAAATCAAAGAATATTTATATATAATTGAGAACAGCGAGTGTCATTTCAGTTATTTTGAATTTCACTAAAGCGGGAATAAAAGGAAAAAAAGTAAGAGGCTATTTATCTTACAAATCATCTAGTAATGACAATTTACGATGACTCTCAAAATGACTGGTGTTCTTTTACCCTTTGTAAACAGGTAATTTGTGGCAGTGATAGGTCTGCCAGTGGCAAATTTGAGCTTTTGATAAAATTATGTTGAACACTACAGCAAAGATAACGTAGAAACAATTATTGAATATAAATCCTATTACTGTATAATTGTTTATATAGATATATATTAGTGGCCAGTTTGTAATGGCTAAAACATCAAAGTATTCACAAACAATTTAATATGTATAATAAGTTTTTTTCCACTTTCAGACTTGATATTAATAGTAAATTATAATTATCAAGGTAAAACTATTTCTTTGGGATTTCATTATTTTACAATTGTAGTAATATATAAGAGGACAAAATGATTAAATTATCTTTTGCGGGTTACTTCAAAGAAATTATGTTGAGTTATGGAATTAACTTTGAGCGGTATAATACATCCTGTTTATTTTATTATCTTCTATAAAAGTGAGTCAAATCCTTTATCAAATAAGCCTTGATAAAGCTGAGACTATTATTTTGTAAAAAAGTTAGTTGATATATAACAATTTATTTTGCATACATTAAGTTAAAACTAGTTACTATTAAGAAAAAAAAGAATCACGCTTTAAGCAGCTGAAATGGAGCAACAGTGGGACGAGTTTAGACTGTTAAATACGCGACAATTAAATGAAAATAGTGAAAATAAACTGTACGGGAGGACATTGAATAAGAATTGTATCGCTGTTAGAAGATCCTTCAGAGTTTAATCGTATACACATATATGCACAGTGTTTTAACTGGAGTGTAGGTATTGGTTCCTAACACTCGAGTTACCACACTGGCCGTAAAAGAGAGCATGCTCGTTGATTGGCTCCTTTTTCTTGGATATACTTTTTGTGATGACATGGAAACGGATAACAATAAGAAAATCATAGTCAGATGTACGAAAGACCGATGAGGACATTTCAATTTCGTGAATTCCCGATTTCATCTTCAAACCTCACGAATTGACGATTTTTACTTCACGAATTCACGATTTCAACTTCGTGAATCATGATCCCAACTTCATGAAGTTGAAATATTTAATTCGTGAAGTTGGTTGAAATCGTGAATTCGTGAAGTTGAAATCATGAATTCACGAAGATGAAATCGGAAATTCATGAAATTGAAATGGCTCTACCGGTGTTTTGTACAGATGCTAAGATGGTACGTACGGAACACGCCGCTTTTTACACTGATTTTTATTCTGTTTTATTAGTTGATTGTATGAACTATTTGAACGATCTTATTTTCTCGATGCAATACAATTTTAGAAAACATAGACACCTACGAGAATTAATTGTACACAATTTGCAATCATAGTTATGAATTGTTCATACTATGTCCCAGCTGCCATTATATTTGTAATAAAAATGGAAAGATGTAAATGAAACTTGAAATAGATGAATATTGCATAAAGAAATATTAAATTATTAGTAAGATTTTTATTGGAAAATGGCAGGAAAAAAAACGGTTTACAATATTTAACTTTTAAATGGACTATTTTAATATGTTTAAAATATTTAATTAAAGACGATAGCTTTCCAACTTTATTACGGTGTTATCGTCGACTTTCCTTTTCTGTAAACTTGTTTCTAATTGGTCTTTTAACTCTTCGTTTTTTTAATTGGTCCGAGCAGCCGTTTATATATCGGAGAAAGGTAAGATGCATTAACTCTCCGAACAGAAAAGAAAATTAATGCAAATTCGGCGCAGCTTATTCTGTAATATTTCTTTTCTTCTTATAAGTATTGTTAACATGTAGCAATTTATCAAACCAAAGAAAGTTTGTTAATGTTATTATGTACACGTTTGATATCCAGAATCATATGTTAAATTTTAACTTTCCTTTTATATTTGCAGAAGTGAGACACCGATTGAGGTAGTAAAGATGCAGTCTTTTCCTGTGGCCACCATTTGTGAATTGTGTTGTTTAGTTAGTAAAAAAAAGATGTATTTAATAATCAATTTGTTATTCTACATGTTGGAACAAATAATTTTTAAAATGCACATTCAATAAATTCCATGTCTTTAGATTTCAACAAATTAATTGCGGCTATCAAACATGAGAATCCTTTGATAAAAATTTCTTCAATTCTCCCTCGGTCAGTGGATCATAATTTTACCGAAAAAAATTAAGGAGGTCAATCATTTTTCGCAAGATGTTTTGGCTGCTGACTTCAATATCAGGTTCATTCGTACATATCGTTCTTTTGTTTTAAGGGTCAAATAAGAAGATATTTGTTTCCCAAATTAGATGGGATCTATATCTTAATAATGAGGGGTCAAATCTCTCTAAAAGGTCATTTCTACTTTACCTGCTTGAAGTTTTAAATTTTTATCAGGTGAAACATGTAATTGATATCAATATGGCCTTAAATGATTATCCTTCAAAATCATAGACATTTTTCTGTTATTAATATTAAAATTTGTAGGCACAATATGATTCATCGTTAAGTTAAGCTAGTTGTTGCTGTTGTTCTTTTTATGCTAGCATGTTAATTTCTTATCAGCAGAGGGAACAATAAAAACAAATCATTTTTGCTATTCTGAGATGATATTATTAGATAATTATTTATTAATATCATCATCATCATCATTCATTTTGTGTTTTTTATATTTGTTTATTTCCTTTTTATTTTTCTATTTTTTTTCTTGTTACCAGTATTGAGCTGAGTAGGATATCACTTTTGTCAGATGTTTGTCATGATGATAGTATCCCTTAATTACTCTAAATTAGATTCTTCTTGTAATGAAAATTTGCAGACATCATATAGATTTTAATCCTAAATTGATGTCCTTGCTTTCAAATACATGTTACAGTTTGCAACAACATCAACAACATCAACAACAAATACTTTTGTTTAGAATCAGGTCACATGATCAAAAAGATGTTTTTCTCATTGTGGGAATTTTAATTATATTTCCAAACTATATCCAATAACATAGAATGATTAAAAATATTAATTTTGTTAAAGATATACTATGCTCAATTTTGATTTTTAAAAATGTTAATTATTGCTACACATTCTCTTTGTATGTATAAGATAAACATGTTTTGACTTCATTTAAAGTAGATATGTTATGTTTTAAACTCTACACACTATAGGTGGTCACAATATGAATATATAGTGTCATTAGAAAAACTGGCAGTTTTTTTAAGAAGAGACCAACTTAACTTGACCCGTAATAGGGAATGAAGCTTCCAATACATAGTTTATTCATTATTTTATTATACCCCCCACCACGAAATGTGGGGGGGCTGTAATGGATTCGCTTTGTCGCGTCCGTCCGTCTGTCGGCCGGTCGGTCCGTCCGACTCCATTTTCGTGTCCGCTCTATAAATCCTATACCAATTGAAGGATTTTCTTCGAACTTGGCTCAAATGTTCACCTCAACAAGGGGATGTGTAGAACCCATGTTGCCCATGTGTCAACTAAAGGTCAAGGTCACAATTGAAGATCAAATATCAAACAATCAAATATTAGACAGTATGTCGTGTCCGCTCTGTAACTCCTACACTTATTAAAAGATTTTCTTTAACCTTGGCTCAAATGTTTACCTCAACAAGGGGATGTGCAGAACCCATGTTGCCTATGTGTCAGCTCAATTTCAAGGTCTCACTTGAAGGTCAAATAACAAACAATGAAATATTAGACAGTATGTCGTGTCCGCTCTGTAACTCCTACATTTATTGAAAGATTTTCTTCAAACTTGGCTCAAATGTTCACCTCAAAAAGGGGATGTGCAGAATTTATGTTGCCCGTGTGTAAGCTCAAGGTCAAGGTCACAATTGAAGGTCAAATATCAAACAATGAAATATTAGACAGTATGTCGTGTCCGCTCTGTAAGTCCTTCACTAATTGAAATATTTTCTTCAATCTTGGCTCAAATGTTTACCTCAACAAGGTTATGTGCAGAACTCATGTTACCCTTTTGCCGGCTTAAGGTCAAGGTCACACTTGAAGGTCAAAAATTAACTTAGAAAATGTTCTTAAATTTTAACATGTATTTGAATATTTCTGAAACTAGAAAAGGTATTTCTTTGAAACTTAAAATATATATGATGTGTCACAATTAAGATATGCAGGTCAAGTTTCATAACATAACTCTGTATTGCATTTTAACAAAGTTATGCCCCTTTTTAAGTCTTCAAATTTACATTAATCAAATACTAGACAATATGTTATGTCCGCTCTATAAATTCTATACTAATGGAAGGATTTTCTTCAAACTTTACTCAAATGTTCACCCCAACTTGGCAATGTGCAGACCCCATCTTATCCTTGTGCCAGCTTAAGGTCAAGGCCACACTTGAAGGTCAAAAATTGATTTAGAAAATGTCTAGTACATTGGGAAAATGAAAGGTTATTTGTAACTGTTTCGAACATGATTTATACTAATAACTGTACAATTAGTCTTTTTTCACCAGAGATAATTTCATTTTATGTATATGTATTTGTGCCATTAAAGTTATTCTCTTAACCACCTTTCCAAGTCGTCTTCTGTCAAGGACATTGGTGGGGGTATGAATCGCATTCAGCGTTAGTTCTAGTTCAAATTAAACATATTCAGTAAGAATTCCATGGATTTCAGTACATTTCTAAGATAAAAATATTTTACCCAAAGATGAGCATAGTATATCTTTAAGGAATTCATCGAAAGAATAATTCCAAACCAAATGAATTTTTGATTGTTATTTATTCTTATTTTTTTTCATAATTATTAATGACATCATTCAATATATCTTAAATGACTTAGATGTATTATTCTGTTATGACAATATAATTTTTACTACAATATATGAGTTTTACATTTTCTCCAGCCTGTGCATAGAGCACCATAAAGCAATCTCGATTGACCTCCTCAATTTTTTTCTATGAAAAACTAGTCCTGCCTCCCAAGAGAGGAAGACGGACAAAACCCCACAAATCAAAACCCCACACCTAAAAATTTTATAGAGTGGACAAACCCCCACACATGAATCTTACAGACTGGAAAATACCCAACAACATTTGATTTTTTAAAGTGGACATAACCCCACACTTTTTATTTTTTAGAGTGGGCATAACCCCCACTTTTATTACTAAGCTGTATAGACCTTTGATTGACCATAACATAACTGACATTGTTAATTAAGATTAATAAATGCTTGTATCATAGTTTTGGGGCCTCTCTGCTGAAAATATGTCAGTGCTAAATCGTATATATATATATTATACACAGTGCGTTAACTGGAGTGCAGGTATTAGTTACCCGCACTTCAGAGCATGTCCATTGATTGGCTCATTTTTGCTGGGGTTTACTTATTGTCACGACAGAGAAAGGGAAAACGACAGAAATTTCATATTCAGATGCTCGTTCATTCATTACTTTTTCTGGGGTTTCATAATTTGACAACAGGGAACGTGTTTTTTTTTTTGTTTGACTATGATACATAAGAGAAAGAACATCAAAACACTCGGCAATCTGATTTATACTCGGGGGCTATACCCCCTCGTACAATCAGACAGTCTCGTATTTCGATTCTCCTTCTATTACTTATCCTTTGATATTTATTATTTATAACAGTATTATCACTTAATCATGTTGTATTGTATATTGAAATAAAATATAACATACCATTTATTATCATGATCAAAGGAACTGTTAAAATAATTATCCATTAGTAGATAATCTTTTTTCTTCTTTTCTTTCAAGATCGAAATCATATGAATTGTATATGACAATAGGTATCTGACAAAAAATAGACGACAGACAGACAATATTATATCTTTATTCACACAAGCACATTAGTACGGACAGTCTAAGGATTTTTTAATATAATGAATATAAAACATTAGTTTTCCAGCATACATAATTTTACACAATATCGTTTTTATGTAAACAATATGGTTAATAATTACAGTTTGAAGATGAAATATGGGGCGTTAAAAGAGCAATATTTTATATATCATGTTATATTAATTTTGTTATTTAAAATCTTATTCGAAATTAAAGATATACCATACTCACCACTGAGTAAATATTTCAAACAAGGGAATTTATTGAAATCTATAAAATTCTTAATGAATATGTCTAACTAGTATAGATAAATTATGTATGGGAAGCTTCGTTCACTATTACAGGTCAAGCAAAGTTGGTCTTTTCTTTAAAATTGCAATTTTTAATGACAATACATAAATGTGTATTGTGACTACCTATAGTGTGAAGAGTTTTAAACATAACGTTTCTACAGACTGCTTCGTGTGAAGTCAAAACATGTTTATTTTATATACAAAGGGACTGTATAGCAATTTTCAATATTGTCTATTATCAAGTTTGAAGATAGTATATTTTTAAATACTATTTAATGATGCAGAGGAAAGATTTGTAAAATTGGATCTTATTCCTTGAATAAAAGTTAATTTTTTCGAGCATTATATTTCTTTTTTTCCTATGATACTTATAAGATGTGTACCGAAAAATCATATACGAGATTTTTTATTACGGCAGCTTTTAATGTATATATGTAAAAAACTATGAATGTTGAATTGATATCACATTCGTAAACAGTTGAGAAACGGTAATAATAATAATAATAATAATAATAATAATAGAACTTTTGTAGTATTATCGGAGAAATATTTTAATATAAGTTTAATATAAGTGATACATTTTTTTTTGTAAAAGTAACTTGATATTATAAATCATATATGTAAGCAACGTTTTTGAAATAGAACGGCGTTATCGGATTCGTACGGAAGAGCATTAGTGCCAGGTGTATGTTTTTTATTAACTCGAAATTTCGAGTTACTAACTCGAAATTTCGACTTACTAACTCGAAATTTCGACTTACTAACTCGAAATTTCGAGTTACTTATCTCGAAATTTCGAGTTACTAACTCGAAATTTCGAGTTACTAACTCGAAATTTCGAGTTACTTATCTCGAAATTTCGACTTACTAACTCGAAATTTCGACTTACTAACTCGAAATTTCGACTTACTAACTCGAAATTTCAACTTCCTAACTCGAAATTTCGAGTTACTTATCTCGAAATTTCGAGTTACTAACTCGAAATTTCGACTTAGTAACTCGAAATTTCGACTTACATTGCACGACTTTCATTGGTTGCCGGTGAAAGCAAGGATTGAATTCAAGATACTTTCTTTCGTGTGTAGTTGTTGCACATTGACAGAGCACCTTTAACATTTATTTAACAGAACAATTTTATAGGGTCAAATTGTCCACACATACTGAACATATCCTTCGCTTTTTTGTGGAGGGGGGAGGGGGGGATGTAAAATCACACTTTCCACATTTCCGTGTTAACAGGGTGTTTCTTTTTCTTAAGCACACATACAACCATCATATGGAGAAACAACAAGTCCAAAACCCACCCTAGTGTAAACTGTGCAATATCATGTGTTAAATAAGTTTTAAATGACGTGTATAGGCCAGTTAGTCTGTCACGTTTCTTTAAACTAATAATGTTTTTGTAACATTATTCATTATTTACTAATACTTTGATTCATACTGTGTTGATAAAAGTTGATAAAAGTGATACTTGTTATAATATATATGTTGGGAACAATATAAAAGCATCCGATTTTACAAGAAATATAGTCAGTCCAACAATTTTGACAAAGGCCTCAGCACGCCCTATTTTGGCCACGCCGCGATACTTTCCTCAGATGTCCCACACGTAAAGTATAGGATCGGTTTTTTTACAGGGATGAGAAGAATATGATAAGTGAAAAGATATGTTCGAACAGATGGGATACAATACAACGTCTGAAGAACGCCTGAACGTACAAATTAAAGGAAGCCTTGTATTTTTTATGTCGGGTGTGAACATGCCATTACTAAGTTTAAGTTAAATTTCAATAGTTTTTGTCCAGGCACCCGTTTCTCCATCTCCATCGTTCAAAGGCACTGCCTACTATATCTTATACCATCTAAAATAACTTTGGCCATTCTTGTAATGTTAATAAGTCGAAATTTCGAGTTACTAAGTCGAAATTTCGAGATAAGTAACTCGAAATTTCGAGTTAGTAAGTCGAAATTTCGAGTTAGTAAGTCGAAATTTCGAGTTAGTAAGTCGAAATTTCGAGTTAGTAACTCGAAATTTCGAGATAAGTAACTCGAAATTTCGAGTTAGTAAGTCGAAATTTCGAGTTAGTAACTCGAAATTTCGAGTTAGTAACTCGAAATTTCGAGTTAATAAAAAACATACACCTGGCACTAATGCTCTTCCGTAGATTCGACACGACAATTCGACCATTTTTATGAAATTCTGCATGACTCCTAAAATACTCTAAACCAGACCAAACTAGACTTAGAAAAAACAAGCCGACAAAACATGTTGAAATAGCAGTATTCAATGAGCTCAAAGGCTTCCACTTCTCATTATTGTTTTGAATATTTTACATAGTTACTACTTATAGCTTTAGACATTTCCTATCTATCAATACCTTCAAAAGGGCAACTAATCTGTTCAAGAATGATTAATAAGTGAGTAAGCAATATTCTAAGTAAAGTAAGGATTTCTTAAGAAGACTGGGTATCTAAATGCCGTTAAAGATTCGACATGTAAAGTTACTATTATTTTGCAACGTAAAATACAAATGATTCCACACATTTCTTATTTACTAAAATCTGGAAAAGGGGAGATTGTCACAAGCAATGAAAACAACATAAAATTGAAGACCAGCTTTGTTTAAGTCCGTTCATGGTAAATAAAGGAAAAGTGCAAAATCCTTCATGCACCCAGGCACCGGCTTAAGCAAATTCAATCTTTAAGACCTACAATTTTGAAATAAATTACTCGGTGACAAATATAACAACACTGAAGTGAAGTATAGTATTGGGCTGCCATTAAACAGTTATTGTGAATGTGAAAATCTGCAAATTGGAGGTCCCCCAAAAGCAATGAAACAACACAAGTTTAGATACAGAACAGTGAACATTTAAGTATAGTTGCACTACATGTCGTCGTTGATATAAGTAAAAATAATTCCAAGTCAATATATTTTTTTCAAAGAAGAGCAGTCAGCACAGTCAATTGCTTATTGTTGTATTTTGTTTGTTTGTTTGTGTTTTACGTCACATCGACACAGTATAGGTCATATCGCGACGTTCCAGCTTTACTGGTGGATAAAGATCTCAGGTGCCCTTCCGTGCATTATTTCAGGCACGAACTGGCACCTGAGTAGAACCAACGACGTTCCGTAAGCTAGCTGGATAGCTTCGTCACCTGAAAGAATCCAAAGTCCCTGTCGGGATTCGAACCCACAGTGGTGAGGGGCAAGTGGTTAGCAGTCAATGACCTTAACCACTCGGCTACGGACGCCCCTTTATTGTTGTACGTTCTATGTAATAAGTCTTATTATAAGAACTAGTTTTTATGTAATGTATGGTCATGGTTAATATTAAATATAAATTTATCTTTTATCCATTCGAGACGGTTTCAAGTTTGAAAATTTGTAGGAAGCCAAATGTTTTGTCATTTATTTTAAAGTATAAATCTTTGGAAATACAGGGATATACGTATATTTGCATTGCAATTTATGTCCCTGGCTTAAATAAACTATATGAAAGTTCAGACATACGAGTAAATTCAGGGATACAAATACGTGTCAACTTTGGATATAGTGGATGTATTTCTTTTTGATACTGTATAAAAGTAAAATTTAGAAAATTACGGGATCTTACTTAAAATGACGCATAATATTCAAACTAGGTTTACCACGACTAATCATATTTTCTAAAGTTTTGTAACTAGATTTATATGCAAATCCGTTATTTTTATTTTGAATTATATTTAAACATTTATTTGATAAACAATTGTTTTGTTAATATTTTTTTCCTGATTGCATATTTCTCGATTAAGATATTATTTCTTTTTTTAATTCTGAAGCCGGTGCTAAGGGGCGTGGACGGTAAATTTGCAAGTAATCCTTAACACAAACAATGAAAAACGTTCAATTGCAGCGAGTCTTATTTTTTCGTATTGACAGATATTACACATTTATCATCCGTTCAAATGTCGTGATTTATAAATGGAGACATTAATGAAGATGGTCTAGTATAGATAAAAAGATATGCTCTCCTTTGCACTACCATGTCTTTCATAAGCTTTTAACTATACTAGTAATACGATTAGTAATTTCCTGATTCTTTTTCTATAAGGCGAATGAAACATTTTTTAGTCTTCGCACACCGGAAGAAAGGACTATTGCATTAAAAGTCCATCCTATAAAAAGTCTTCATAAAAATAACTTTTATCTCACAATATACAATTTGAATATAATAATAAAAAACTCCATAGTGTATGGTATATGCTATGTATATGAGACAATTTTTAAAGAAATCAAGTTTTAAAGAAATCAAGAAGGGCCCATGATGTTTGACATTGTGTTTGTAGTACGAAAACAAAGTCTTTCTTGAGACTTGATAAAAAGTATTTTTACATTTTTCAAAATATGCGTTATGTGTTTATTGTTCAGTTATACTCAAAGCTCATTTGCTCGTTTGAAAGTATTGTAAAACAATAAATCTTTGTAGACGCCTAATACAAATAAATTTACGAATTTTAAATGGCACGGGTTGAAAAGTGTAGTGTTATCCTTAAGATCATGGTCAAATTTTCCTAGAAGTCAAAAAAGGTTTTTAGCACAAAAAGACGACAACAATATTGTTTACTTGTATAGTTTAGGCTCATTCGTTTTAAGTTATATGTATTTAAATGATCTAAAAATCCATTCACATATATCATTTGAGTCGTGCATTTTCATGTACTCCCTGTCAACAAAAATCTATATAACATTGTTGGCTTGAACTCTGACTTCATTTGAGAAAAACAATATTACATAGAGGATATTTGTTTGTTTTGCATGTAAGATTGAAATATAATTTCACTGAGTGAACACTAGATGCAATATTTTCACGAGTGGCGTAGCCACGAGTGAAAATATAATAGCTGGTGTTCACGAATGAAATATATTTCAATCTAATATGTAAAACAAATAAATTTTCTTTTTATTTCATGCTTTTTAATTTATTTTAAGTATTTTTTACTGATTTTGCCGCGTAACGTCGCGCATCCTCCTTTGTGACGTCATCATATCATGACGTCACATCATCAATTTTGAAATATAGTTCTGTTAAATTTCTCTTATTTTGTTACATTTTTAACATGATGTATGGTGACATCGACTTTCTTATACATTATGGTGTTATTTATACAAAACATAAAATGTATGTTTCTGAAATAAAATCCCATACCAAATAAAGTGGCAAGTTTTAGATCGCAAACGATAATTATGTCACGTTTAAGTTTCAAATCGCATATACATTCACGCTCCCAATACCTAACAGAAATTGCAAATTGAAATTTTATATCACATTAAAATGTAATTTCCAAAACCGAAGAGAAATGAAAAATTAGATGAAAATATAAGCAAAATCTTAATCTTTATACAGATAAGATAAGATCAGAATATTTTATTTTCGTCTCATTCTCATTATATGTTTATATACATTATACATCTCTAATCTACAATTAACATATGAGTGACAAATCAATAAATGATTTGTAAGAGGCAATATATAAAAACAAGATATGTTTTAAAACATGTATGCCCCCTACCGGCAGCCAATTAGTCATGTGATCAGTTAATTATGACTGACTTTTGACCTAGTGACCAAAAAATCAATAAGGGTTAATTACTGGTCATGACTAGTCACTAGGTAATTGTGACCGCAGCAATTTTATGACAAAGTAATTTCAAATCTTACCAAATAATATATGCATAAATTTTATGAATCATGTAGGCCTCATTAATAACAGCCAAGTTGTTATATTACATAAGACCTTGAAATGTGTATATCAAAAGGATGTTTAGTTTAATAAAAAAAATATCAACCAAGGCAACTTGAGTTGTTGAGTTATTGGTCAGAAACAGTCTTTACATATAAGGTCAATATGACATTGACCTTTGACCCTAAATCTAAAGGGGTTATCTAATGGCCAAGACCAATGCACCTGTGAAGTTTGAAGCTAAAGGGCCCATGGGTGGGATATTGATCAGAAAGCATTGTTACCAATAAGGTTAATGTGATCTTGACCTCTGACCCCTTACCGCTAAAAAATCCATTGAGGTCATCTTCTGACCAAAAGCAATGCATCTGTAAAGCTTGAAGGTCAAATGTCCATGGGTTTCCAAGTTATTGATAGAAAACCATTTTGAAATACAAGGTCTTGCAACATTGACCTTTGTTCCCCTGACCCCAAAATCATTAGGGGTCATCAACTGGCCAAGACCAATGCACCTTCAATATTTGAGGGCCGAAAGCCCATAGGTTGTCATGTTATTGATAGGAAGCCTTTTTAACTACAAGGTCAATGCAACCTTGATCTTTGACTCCTTGATCCCAAAATCAATAGGGGTCATCTACTGATCAAGTCCAATGCACCTACCGAGTTTTAGGGCCAAACGCCCATAGGTTGTGAAGTTATTGTTCGGAAACTATTTTTACCTACAAGGTCAATGTGACCTTGACCTTTGACCCCTTGACCCCAAAATCAATAGGTGTCATCAACTAGTCATGAACAATCATCATACAAAGGTTGAAGTTCCTAGGCCTAAGCGTTCTTTAGTTATCACTGGGAAACCGTTTTTACCTCCAAGGTAAATGTGACCTTGACCTTTGACCCCTTGACCCTAAAATCAACAGTGGTCATCTGCTGGTCATGAACAATCATCAAACCAAGTTTGAAATTCCTAGGCCTAAGCGTTCTTTAATCATTTGTCGGAAACCGTAAACACACGCCCGTTTAACTCACAACGAGTGAAAAATGTCCATCGGTAAAAATGTTGTGAGCAACTTCCGTTCCTCGTTGTGAGCACCCATCTTTGACGTGTGACACGATAAACAAGGTGAGTTTTTCATAATTTTTGAAGATTACAGACATTTATGTAAAAATATCGAAATGCAGTTAGCTAGCGATGTGTTTTCCGAGTATGCACATGTAAAGATATTGCCTGTTGGTGGACAATTTGATGGAAATACCGTGCGACGCAGTCACTCGGGGTAGCTGGAAAACTGGAGACAACTTCTCTTTGGACCTAATTTAACATTGAAAACGTCGATTCTGGTGACGTTTTGTGCAGTCTAACCTTAAACAGATGCCCACAAGTCTTCAGCGTAAATTATTATCTGAAAGACTTCATAGAATCGAAGATATACCCTTTTTTGCTTTAATCCTCGTTGTGAGCACCATAACCTCGTTGTGGGCAAGACAAGCGCAGTGCGTGTATGGTTTTAATATGTAATTCAGATGGTGAAAATATAATTTTCAATCTACCGCAGCAATTAAAACGTTTTTGCACAGCAGCATTTCTTTGCAAGACGATGTGCATACTCCAAAGGGAGCTAGGCATATTAGTTTTGAACTGTCCGTCTGTCAGTCCGTCAATCTGTCCGAAAACTTTAACATTGGCCATAACTTCCTTATTAGTAAACGGATTTGATTCATATTTGAACACAACATCCCTTAGCACCTTCCTACGGACCTGTATTTTTTACCTTGACCCCTAAATGGCATTTACCTTGAAGGTCAAATTGTCCAAAAACATTTAAGATTGGCCATAATGTCCTGGCATAATGTTTAGGCACAACACATCTTTGGACAAGGCCTTTCAACTATCCTATATTCTTTTGACCTTGACCCCTGAATGACCTTCACCTTGAAGGTAAAATTGTCCAAAACCTTAAAAATTGGTCATTACTTCCTTATTAGTATACGGATTCTACTCATATTTTGAAACAACACCCCTTAGGCAAGACCTTCAAACTGATCTGTATTTTTTTTACCTTGTACCGTGAATGACTTTCTAGAACATCCAAAAACTTTAACATTGGTCATAACTTCTTTATAAGTAAGTGGAATTAATTCATAGTTGGACACAATGCCCCTTTGGACAAGACCTTCCAAATGACCTATATTTATTTCACCTTGACCTTGAATTACCTTCACATTGAAGATCTAATTGTCCAAAAACAAATAATCTATCTGGTCCATAAATCAAAGGACAAAGCACCACTTCAGGGGCATTGTCAACTTACCGTGATAGTTCTTGTTTTACATAACTTGGTCAGTCTTCAGCTCAGGATAAACACATGTATGTTTGTATCACACAGATTGTGAAATTGTTGAAATATTCATAAACACCCCGTGATGTTCACTCGTGCCACACTAAAGTATACGAAATAAAATACCTGATTTACCTCCACTGATTAGTTCTTCTATTAATCTGATGACTTGTGAATAATTTTCAAAAGAAAAAGAAGAACTATTGCAAAGAAAAACTATTGTACAAAAACGTTTTGATTGCTTTTGGTAGATTGAAAATTGTATTCTTGCCATTTGAATTACATATTAAAACCAGACAAGCACTGCGCTTGTCTTGCTCACAACGAGGTTATGGTGCTCACAACGAGGATTAAAGCAAAAAAGAGTATATCTTCGTTTCTACGAAGACTTTCAGATAATAATTTACGCTGAAGGCTTGTGGGCATCTGTTTTAGGTTAGAATGCACAAAACGCCACCAGAATCGACGTTTTCAATGTTAAATTAGGTCCAAAGAGAAGTTGCCTCCAGTTTTCCAGCTACCCCGAGTGACTGCGTCGCACGGTATTTCCATCAAATTGTGCACCAACAGGCAATATCTTTACATGTGCATACTCGGAAAACACATCGCTAGCTAACTGCATTCCGATATTTTTACATAAATGTCTGTAATCTTCAAAAATTATGAAAAACTCACCTTGTTTATCGTGTCACTCGTCAAAGATGGGTGCTCACAACGAGGAACGGAAGTTGCTCACAACATTTTTACCGATGGACATTTTTCACTCGTTGTGAGTTAAACGGGCGTGAAACACCTATTTGCCTGTCAACGTGCAGTAAACATTATTCTAGCAGCTATATATATGGAGAAACGCCTCTTTTTGAACTGATTTAATTGACCAAATTGGTAATTACTTGTCGTTGTCTTTCACTTTCATTTGCCTCAACCCTGCACGTAGTTCTCCTGTTATTGACTTTCATTAAAATATTAACGTGTGGACAAACCTTAAAAAAAACGTTACAACTATCATAAATCAAAACAATAACACGATTACAACACATTAAGCAATGTATTTTTTAACTTTACATAATGAGCATGATTTTACATAGTGAAGTTTGTCAGCACTGTATATAACTTCATGTTTAAAGCTTTATTTCGAAATCAAGGGGAGGAATCACGCCGTTCGTTACCCAAACAAACAAGATGGCGGATGCAGCCAAAAAGTAGGTTTTTCCCTTTTTTCTCTGAAATTCGTGATGTTCTTGTGTAAAGGTACATATAACAACCTTCTCCACAATTTTCTTGGCACACAGAAATTTATTTCATGAAGTTTCGTCCCGTACTTCTTCTGAAATGCGCGTCACCAGATTCGAAGCGAGAGAATTTTCCTCTGGTTTGATCGTGGTAACGTCGGCTTCTTCTCTAAATTCACTGTTTTTGTTACATATATGTATATTAACTGAAATCACTGACATCAAAAAAAGTTTGTAATATGTCGGATCTAAGCATTCATGCCCATTCTGGCTAGAATAACCGCTGAAAATATTAAAAATCGGGCATTTTCCGGAAATGGGATAAACGTATGGCGCACATAATATCAATGATAACGTACGGCGCATTTTTGTCTGCTTAATGATTTTTCTATATAAGAGAAAAGTAATGTTACCAGTTTTAGGATTTGTAGAACCAAATAAAGAAACTGAAATTTATTTAGTGTTTTTGCATAATATCTGTCATAGGTTCGAGTCCCCGACAGGGACTTTGGATTCTTTCATGTGAGGAAGCTATCCAGCTAGCTTACGGAACGTCGGTGGTTCTACTCAGGTGCCCGTTTCGTGCCTGAAATAATGCACGGAAGGGCACCTGAGGTCTTCCTCCACCTGTAAAGCTGGAACGTCGCGATATGACCTATACTGTGTCGATGTGACGTAAAACCCAAAAACAAACAACAAAAAAGTCATGTGTTTTTGTATCGAATAGAAATATCCGATCCGAGGACTCTTTCGCATTGGGCTGTAACGAGTCTTGCTAACGTAAGCCCTTGTGCAGGTGCCAGTGGGATGGATATTAAAATCCGATAGGTAATCACGAGTGATATGTTTTCTTGCATATCATACTCAAATATAGAGCAACTTTTCCACCTTTGGTGATCTTAAAGTTTCGTCAAAAGTGAAATTCAAATATCTATGTATATGTTAGTGCTCATCCGTACTGTTCTATATAAATTATAGATTTTGACGGGAGCGATAGCGACAGAAGGATGATTTAATTTCTGTAAAACAGCTACGGATGAATACTAACATACTAAGAATCAAGCTTTTTTGGCACTTTATTACGTCACTATGCTGTTCTATGAACTATTATGTAAATGAAAAATCGACTATGAACGGAATTCGATAAAGTATCGTCTTTTGTCCATCAATGAAAATTAACGCACATATTTTTTTTTAGAAAAACAGCGCTGTCATTGGTTGAGAAATAAATTTGGACACTACATAAACTTCTATTTTTCATAGTGCTTCATAGAAATATGTTCGTAAAATAAACAAGTATAGTGACAAAAGAAAGTAAATATTAATGAAGCCAAATAAAGCTTGACACTAAGTATGTTAGTATTCATCAGTAGCTGTTCTATGGAAATAAGAAACATTCTCCGGCCGCTATCGCTCCTGTCAAAGTTTCTTAATTCTGTAGAACAACACAGATGAACACTAACTGATTACTACGCTACTATGATAATATTGTTTACGAAGTATATGTTACTAACATATACTTCGTAAACACTATTATCATAGTAGCGTAGTAATTTGTACAGCTGTTCTTTCATAAAGATAATGACGTCATCTAAGCGCATTAATGAGCGGTCTAGCTTTAATGATTTCAGACGGGTTCTCGGACATGGATAAAACATCGAAATCCAAATCCGATTTGAAACTTTATCATGGTCGGTAAAATGTTTACCGCAAATTTCAATGACACTCTTTTATTGCTGATACCTGCAATTCTATTTTGTAAGAGATTGATTGTTTTTGTTGGGGCGTTTGCGAGAAAAAATCAAAGCACAGAAGGCGCTGAATTTGTTTGGGTCTCAAAATGTAAGAAAGGTGCAGGTTGTGAGATTATATGTATAGTGCCACCAATGCTTTCCAGCGTTTTAATTGTAGTAAATTGGCTATAAGACTAATTGCAACACTGATATTCAATCCAATGGTTATTTGACTTTAACAATTTGAAAACAATGAGTTACCTTTACTGGGATTTGAACTCCAGACCTCTCGCTTCCTAAGCGAGCCCGAAAACCCTTCAGCCACGGTGAATTTATATGTGAACGGGCTGAAGAAAACCATATTATTCTAAATTAGGGCTTGTAACGACTTTAACTGTTGTTTAACACAGATGTAAATAATCCTGGAGCTTACTATAAGCATTTATATTTATAAAGAATCAAAGGGCTGCAAGTTCTGTGGTATTTTCTGATCTTTGCAATCTAAATCGTACTGTATATCTGTATGCATTTTCCTGTATAGGTTTATTTTTATGTATTATAATTCATTTTGCAAGGCACCAGAGTTTGATACATACGGAATTCTGCATAACTAGAGTTGCATCAAAAAATCATTTATGTTCATTTTTTACGACAGTCACACTTTATCCTTGCATATCATGGCTACTTCCTTAACAAAAACACTTAAAAAAGAATTTAACAAAAAAAAAAAGTTTCCTCGACTGGGATTCGAACTCGAGACCTCTCACTCACTAAGCGAGCGCGTTACCACTGTACCACGGAGAAGTTAAACAGAGAAAGTCTGAATAATATCAAGTCATTCTAAATTTAGAACTTCCATTGCATTTCGGGTTTGTAATCCTTATTAATTTCGAGGTATTTTGTTCAGGGTAAACCTGTTGTTTAAAATTGAAGTAAATATTTTAAAATCCTCTCGCCCAAACAGTCCGACATGTAGAATCTATATATTCCACTCGGTTTGTGTAGTATTCGGTAATAAATAGTATTTTCATTGATAAAATCATATTCATCCGCGTAATTTGTGATTGTGCATTTATTGACAATTCTATAAGCCAACGCTATTGTTTAACTTTAAATGCGTTGTAATTTGTTGGATACTTGTAACAAAATAAAATATTTCTTTCTTTTAGATCGCTAGTTTTAAGCTGTTTTGAGAACTACTTGTTGTTAGGTTTGTCGTAAACTTCTGTGTCAGAGATTGAATGTCCGCTTTGTATTTAGTTATTTTCGATCAGAAAAAACAATAAAACAATATTAGAAATCTTCGACCAATCGGGAATTACTTTGCTTGAAAATTGATGCGCCTGTCTTTGACCATCTTTACGCAGTGATCTCCCCTGAATTTTTCGGCTTTAGTGTACATACAAAAGGGAAGTAACCGCTTCAAAAAAGTGGACTACTTTCGGCATTTGCAATTAACAACATTAGACTCTGAAATTTCGCTACCATTATTTGTTTGGTCTGACGACCCAAACAAATAAAAACCAAAATATGATAGGCAAATTTATGAATTGGATGTAATTGTTTTGATCAAATCATTTATAATTAAAAACTGTAAGGATATATCGTGCAAATATATCTGACGTCAAAGTGGCACAACGTCACGCTAAATAGAAAACGTTTCGTCAAATAAACTGGAAATTTCTTATTTAATAAATTTATTGAACTTTTTCGCAAAACATTATTTTCTAACTAATTCAATAAATTCAATATAGAACCTATACTCATTCATTATTCTCTTTTATGAATTTTCTTTTAATGAGCGACCAGATTGTATAAACACAGGCTCATCTCCTCTGGGTGTAAGCTAGTTGCAATCACTTTTCGTTTTGTTTATGTTTTACGTGGTTCAAATATTAAGATTTTCTTATCAGAAACTTGTTAAAGTAATTTTGGAAAAGAAAATATATCAAGTCTTCCGTACCATTTCAACATTTTTGCTCTGGTGAAGGCATTTCTTCTTTCTGATAAGGGGATAAGACCATAATTATCGCAAAACACTGGCGAAATTTAATGTGAGGACAACAATACACAAATGTTTCCTGAAAGTGGAGGCTTTTCTTTCCATTCTGCATTTTATACAAAAATATTCTCAAACTATAAACGTGTGTTTTACTTGGTATATTTACAACGAATATCTATTATGCCACCAGCTAGAAAGATTATACCCGATGGTGCAGCATTGTTTAATAATTTATTTCTAAAATGACAAACCTTTTTTCAAATATCTATCATTTCCTACATACAAATAATTTATTATCAGCTGACTGGACAAATAGAAATCCACCAAGTAGAAAAATGCGCCGTACGTTATCATTGATATTTTATACGCCATACGTTATCATTTCCGGAAAATGCCCCGATATTAATATTAACACCAGTAAATCTAGCCAAAATGGGCATGAATGATTACTTGACAACATATTACAACTTTTTAAAGTCAGTGGTTTCAGTTAATATACATATATGTAAAGAAACAGCGAATTTGAGTGAAGAAGCCGTACGTTACCACGATCAAACCGGTGGAAAATTCTCTCGCTTCGAATCTGATGACGCGCATTTCAGAAGAAGTACGGGACGAAACACCATGAAATAAATTTCTGTGTGCCAGGAAAATTGTGTAGAAGGTTGTTATATGTACCATTACACAAAAACATCATGAATTTCAGAGAAAAAAGGGAAAAACCTAATTTTTGGCTGCATCCGCCATCTTGTTTGTTTGGGTAACGAACGGCGTGATTCCTCCCCGTGGAAATAAAACTGATTAATTCTGAGTTTCTCTCTTCCCAAGTGATTTGTGTTTATTTTCTTCTCACTTTCATTTTCATATATTGAAAGTAGTATCCATATTCACCGTTTAAGTTATAATATGAACAGTTGTCAGTAGCTTGATACCACAATCCACCACCGGAATTAGCCGCACACTTCATAACTGAATCCCGGTCTGGTGTAAAAATCCGACTAGAGTTATCTTTCGGAAACACGGGGAAGTAATTCAAATTTGAAAAGCAGTCACAAACAATGCGTGATTTATTATTACCTTTATTATTTTATACTCATGTCCGTATGGACATTTTTTATTTAGTTTACATTTAAAAGCGTCTGCCTCGTATGAGATAAATAATTTCTAGTTTATATTTTGTATAAAATCATACTGAAAACATTAGAATAACTGGTTGTGACAAACTGCACGGCATATACCAGTCAAAATATACACGTTAACGAAGAAAATGTTAATTCACTAATGCTCAATGTGTTATAGTAAAACATGAAATAAAATTATTTATGCTACTACTAAATTGACGCAATAATTACTTGTATCTGTTGGGTGTTCATCAATGGATAATTTGAAGTATTCTCCAAGAAGTTTAAATTTGCTATACAATGTGTATTCCGGCATACCCCCGTGGTTAAAGACATCGAAGGATAATTCACTGGGTATGTCTGTTATTTCTCGTATATGTCTTAGACCTGAAAATAAAAACTCATACTAGAAAGCAACAATTAACGAACAGAAAGCAAATATCATCTTTCATAAAAAGTTCTTGCGCAAAGATGATCTTTATTAACAAGGTTATGCCTTCTAATTTGTATGTAATCAAGAAACAATCAAACCAATTTTCTTTCATTTCTAAATATGAGCCGCGCTATGACAAAACCAACATTATGCGTTTGCGATTACCATGGTCCCAGACCAGCCTGTGCATCCACCCAGTCTGATCAAAATCCATGCTGTTTGCTATCAGTTTCTCTACTTGTTATATGGTTCGTAAGCGAAAAGCATGGATCCTGATTCATGGCGCGGCTCATATAATATTTCCTTTTTTTCAATAATTCCTTCTAGTTTCAACATTTATTTAAAAAAAACATCGTGTACTGAAATTCTGAAACGATCGCTGAATATTCAATAAATAATAGTTGGCGCTAAATAAATGTTACTATTCAAATCGAAGTCACCAAACCCCTTCTCATACGCTTCAAAGCTTTCATTGAAAGACACATATTTGCTTTTTACTTCTTCTTTTTGCCGCCCTGTGGATATCCTTAATAGATAAACATAACACAAAGCCTCTGTGAAATACGATTTTTCTATAGCGCTTTGACACAGCTCATAGAATAAAACGTTTGTGGCACAAAAAAGTCCACATGCAGATGTATATGGTTGGCCCTTCGACATGATCACGTGTACTGTTTATGATAATTATATTACAAATTGTATTTATGTATTTGCCGCATGTTTTGTATTATACATATTTGTATACTAAAATACTGACATTAACTTTATTTTCTCAGTTTAATCAATTCCCTACCGGTTACTATAATCATCAGGTGATTATTTGATTAATGTCACTTAATTTTTAGTACAATTATTCTTGTTCCGACACTTTTTATCATTTATAATATCATTATAATATATATTTGTAAATAATATATATAATAAAAAAAAGAGATTGAAATTATAAGATTATACAAAACACGTTGCACGTTTGTTTTTCCACTTCTTTGAGTAATTTGCAGAAATAAAACATACTATGTCGATAATGCCTTTGTATTATTGTTTTGAAATACTTGCATTTTAATTATTGTTTTGAAATACTTGCATTTTTATTATTGTTTTGAAAATTAAACTGTTATCAGATATCTCAAAGAATTGATAACAATATGGTTTGTTCAAGTTGTGTGAGTGTCTTGTCATTATCGTAAAGTTAGGATGATTTCCCTTTTGTTCTTCCAAACCCATTATCTTTAATACATTTTCAGTGATTGTGAAAACTGTATTGATATATATATATATAAAACATTTAAGTTTTATGGTGTTTTTTATTATTTTAATTTTATTTATTTCTCCTTTTTTTTTGGGGGGGGGGGGGGATTTGCTGTTGGTGTTTCTCATAAATCCAGACAGATAGGAAAAACTCAACAGATACGTAAGAGTTTTTATGCACCAGTTATACATCCATGTAGGTTTCTCACAGAGATTGTAATCGGGCGTTGGTATTACACACTCCTAGTGGCAAAAACATAGATTATTTAGCAGTTATTGGTTCATTTTTTCTCGGGTTAACATTTGGAACAAAGGGAAAAATACAAGAGAGAAAAATCACTGAAAAAAGTATTTTTGCTGATTTCTGTTACGAAAGAAAATATATGAAATTGCGATAAAACAGATAATATATATGAAACTATGTTAGTAACGTGGGTATAACACCGACTCGGTGACATCTTGGGATGTTTCTGCCGGACTTACGGCCTCGACATTTTCTCTTAGCAGAAACATCCCTCGATGTCCGCCAGCAAGTGTTATATCCCTGTAATTAACTCGTTTCATATACTTTAACTATTGCTAATACATAGAAATTGTCTTTTTTGATAAAAAAAATGGTACAAACGACATTGAAAGCAACAGACGCTAAACTCGAGAACAAGGTCAATAAAAATTATTTCATCTGTCCTTTATCTTTGTCATTGTGTAGCGTAAAATCTATAATGTGTTTTGATTTTATTTTCTTCCCCTTGAATTCTTTGCAGCAGTTATAAAAATTATGTTGGCTCTAAATAGGTCAAGTAACGCATCTTACATCTATTAGCAGATCTATTACAGACCGTCCAGGTGCCCTCGCAAAATACATTAATCGTTTCCAAGCTTTGTAGTTTAATCTCATAAAGACCATAAAGTTCTCCAAAGTATTTGCCACTTGCAGAAATATCTCTGCAATCAACATTGAAATCTGAAAAGATAAATTAGCATCAACATAACGGCAAATCTATCACTGTATGATAAGCCTGACATCTATGACATTTATGACATTTAGAATTATAAATGACTGTAATAACACCAACAACTTTCAAGAGACTGCTTTGTCACAAGTTTGTGACCATTGAAGTTAAATGTCCGGGAAATGTATTTTGATAGTTTGATAGAAGAAATACAAAGTTTTAATAATCCACTTCTTAGCATTTGCAAAACATTGGTGACACAAAAGTATCCACTTATGCAGTATACGATTTTAAAAAGCTTCTTTTCAATTGCATGCTCTAAATATTCATTATATTCGGATAAACTAAATACGATTTGAATATGTTAATTATTTCTAGAATAATGATGATAACAAATATAATGTCATAGATCAAAACCAAATACTAACGATTTACCCCGTCGAGTAAATTGTATTACACTTATTGCATTTGACAACGCTTGAAAACCTTTTCTTTCGCATCCAATACATTGATATGTAACCGGTTGATACACACTTGTTAGACATTTGTTGTGCAGGAAACATATTTTGCTACAAGCCATCTCATCAGAAACGTCGTTTAGGATAAACAAATTTTCGGATGAAGAACACGTGATTACGGTAGCTTTATCTTCGTAGAATTAACAAAACAATCGTTTATTCAATAAATAATTTAAATATAATTCAAAATATCGTTAACGGATTTGCATATAAAACTAGTTGCAAAACCGTAAAAAATATGGTTAGTCTCGGTAAACCTAGTTTGAATATTTTCCTCATTTTTAGGACAGGTTGCTTAATTTTCTAACTTTTACTTTTATGACAGTACAAAAAAAAGAAAATAAATCCTCTATTTCCCCAAAGTCGACACGCATTTTGTATCCCTGAATTATACTTGTTTTGTCTTGAATTTCATAAAGTTTATTTTAGCCCAGGGAAATAAATTGCAATGTAAATAATATCCCTGTATTTCCAAAGATTTATTCTTTAAAATAAATGACAAAACATTTGGCTTCCTAACAAATTTTCCCCAAAACTGAAACCGTTCTGGAATGGATAAAAGATAAATAATTAGGTTTAATACGTATTTAGGCACGCAGCATACTATTGCCAATGAAAAAATTATTTTTGATAATAAAACTGCATCTACATAGGAGGTAAAAACGTTCGCTGACTGCTCTTATTGACGTTGGGATTCTTTTTTTTTTACTTTATATCAAATACATTATTACTTAAAATGCCAAGTGTTATGTATCGACTAAAGAGTTTTAAAGTTGTGTTGTTTCTTTTGCTTCCAATTTTCAGATGTTTTTACTTCAAAACCAATAACTGTTTAACTGGCCACCTTGCTAAAAAAAGTTTAACTTTCACTTCCAGTGTTGTTTATATTTGTCACCCGAGCTAATTTATTTCAAAATATTGAATTTCGCTAAAGCCGCGGTGCTTGAGTTCACTTTTCCTTTCATTTACCATGGAACGGAACTTAAACAACCCGCGCGTCTTCAATTTTATGCTTGTTTTCATTGCTTGTGACAATCTCCCCTTTTCCAGTATTTTAGTAACAGAAGAAATGTTTATATTAATCACTAGTTTAATTTTCAACAAAATGTTGCAAAAATAAACGTAACTTTAACCCAATATGAAATCTTTAACGAGATTTAAGATAACCATCCTTCCTTAAAGAAATCTTTTGCGTTACTAGAGAATATTAGCTTTTTCACTTATAAATATTTCTTCAAAGCTGAATTTGCTTACGCTTTGAAGGTATTGATAGCATTGGAAATGTCAAAGTTTTAAGTAGTATGTAAAATATTTCATAGCAGTTAATGAGAAGTGGAAGCCTTTGAAGCTCATTCGGGATGGGATTACTGGTTAAATTCACATGTTTTTTCCCTCTCGGTTTTTCTACGTCTAGTTTAGGGGTCTGGTTCTTATGATAGAAAAAAAAGGAGTAATTAAACCCGGCTGTAGAGGAGAACCCTGTTTGAGTTTTTCATTTTAAAAATGGGTCGAATTGACCTAGGTTGAACCGATAACGCAATTATTTTACAAAAACATTGCGTACATATACTAATTTGTAATAACAAGGTGACTGGTTACAAAAAAAAAGCATTAAAATTGTATCACTTATATTACAAAGTTCCCTGAATCAGATTATTGAAAACAGATTTGAGCTTATGTTACGGAGAAAACATTTATCCGACATACTACAAAAAGTTCTATTACTACCATTATAATAATAATTTAATAATCATCATCATCATCATCATCATTATCATCATCATCATTATCACCATCATTATTATTATTATTGTAATCATTCATTATTATTATTATTATTATTATTTATTATTATTATTGTTATTATTATTATTAGTATTAGTATTATTCTTAACCGTTTACGAGGTGTTATCAATTTTCAAAATTCATAGCTTTTTTCATACAACAATAAAAGCTGCTGAACAAAAGCTGTAAATGATTTTCCAGTAGTACAATTTTTTTTATCTAATACGTATCATAGGAATAAGAAATATAACACTCGAAAAAGTTTAACGAACTTTTTATTTAAGGAATAAAGAAAGAATAAGATAAAATTTCTACAAATATTTTCTTCTGTATCATTCAAACAATTATTTATTAAAAGATATTACTATGCTCAAATTTGATAATAGAAATATTGAAAATTGCTAAACAATAACTTCTTAACATAAAATAATCATGTTTTGACCTCACACGATGTAGTAATAGTAGATGTGTAATATCTAAAATTTTCTATACTCTACACACAGGTGGTCATAATTTGAATTTTTAGGGTCATTAAAAAAAGACTGGCAGTTTTTTTGGGGTTTTGTTTTTCTAAAGACCAACTCCTTGACCTGTTTAATCAGGGACACTGGTTCCAATACACAGTTTATTTTATTCTTTTATTCAAGTAAAAAATATTATGTAAGAATTTAATTGATTTCTTGAATTCAATAATTCCCCTTGATTTAAATATTTTACTCAGGGTGAGCATGGTATATCTTTAATTTACAATAAAAAATTTTGAATAACAAATTAATATAAAATTTGATAAAATATTTCCTAAATCTCGTTTATCTAAGCAGGTTTTCATAATGCATTATAAAATGTTGTTCTTTTAACGCCTAAATATTTCCCGTCATATACAGGACTCATTGAATAATGTCCCAACAAACCCAAAAGGTTAACGGACAGTGTTGAAGATAGCATACAAAATAGCCACTCAACTTATCAAATATGTAAAAGCATGCTTAAAATAACTTTACAAAATGGACCTCTTATTTTCCCCCCAAGCCCCCGTTAGCCTCACTCCTTAAAACCACAAGCCCCTACATCTCCCAACACACATAAAAAATTATCTCTTAAGCATCTACCCCTTTTTCTTGAAACTGCATGTTTTAAATTTTATTATAAAATGATTGCAATTATAAAATAACTATTCCGCCAAATCCACTAAGATTGTCGTGATTGGCGATTTTGCATAAAAAGCTGCACTTTCATTTAGATACGACAAAATGCAAATTTTCAGAGAAGTGCTCATCACCCAGAAATGCACATTTCACACCCATTAAAGAAATCTGGTCATTTAGATACAATATATCTATTAAGCGCATGTATTTATTTGTTTAAGTCTAAATTTTTTGGGAATTTTTTTTAATACTAGAAAATTTAACGTTTAAAACCAAATTTAAGGGAAAAAGCTAAAAAAATTTTGCACTGCCCCAAGCCCCAAAAAATTAAACCCTTCAAAATTTAGACTAAAATACAAAAGGGGCGCTTTTTGCCCAAAAACAAGTTGAAAAGGGGTTTTCAAAAGATACAAAAAAATCGGGAAAGAAAATAAAATGACAATAGCAAAAAAACTTTTAAAAAAATATACACAAACTTTTTTAATTCAACGGTTTTCATCTGTCGGGGTATAATCATACAGTAAAAAATTACTCAGAAAGAAACTTTTTAAAAACACCCAAAAGAAAAATGTGAAATTTTGTCCCTGCAAATTTGTGTGCACATTATATTTAATCAAAAAATTACAGCTTTTCCATTTCTTTTTGGGAAAAAATTTGACTTAGAAATTTATAGAAAAAAAAATTTCAAATTTAAATTTCCCTTTTATTTACGTGAAATTTTTAAAAATTGGGGTAATATTTTATTAAAAAATTTCCCTTTTTGGGAACTTAAAAATTTTGGAAAAACCCAAATTTGAGCTTTAAATATTTTGAAAAAAAACCAAATAAAAAATGGGGTTTAACAGGATTTTAAAACACTTTAAATTTTAAAAATTCAAGGGAAATAAATAAGAAATTTTAAAAAAATTTTTTTAATTCAGTTAATGCGGGTTTTAATTAAATTTTTTCTTTTAAAAAGCGAGATCTAATTTTCCTGGGAAAAAATTTTAAATCCTAACATAAAAATATTTTTTTAAAACAAAGTTTTAAAAGACGATTAATTTTCTGTTTCGTTTTAAAACCTGCGTTTATTTTCTTCTCACCATCTTTCTTGGCATTTTTTGAAAAGAATCTTTCACTGTTAAAGGGTTATTTTTATAAACCCAAAAAATTTCATTTTTGGGGCATACCCCTTTCCGCCACCTGACATGGGCCCCCGCACTTTCTTTTTTTGAATCCCGACCCCATGTGACGAATTGACTCAAATTTTGAATAGGAAAATAAGGGTTCTTTTTTGTTTCCTTTTACCTGTATACAAAAAATAGGGGGTAAATTATTGTATTATTATGTACTAAAAAAGCATTTGTTGTCTTTTTTTTGTTTTTTTTAAACGTTACATTTTTAAAACTTTAACCCCCATACACAAGGGACGACATTTGGGTATTTTCTGGGTTTTCTTTCTGCATAACCTAAAAACTATTAACATAATTGTAGTGGGGTTGTGGCCCCTTTTGCAAATATTTTTTAAAAACCTTTAAATCTAGCCCAAAACCCCAAATACATAAAAAAGGGGTGGGCTCTTTAAACATGGCGGGTTTGGAAAAATTATTTTTCAAAGATTGGGGGCCCTTCTCGACCAATTTTTTGGGGGGTGCTCCCAATTCTCTTTTAAACCATTATCCAGAATAATCATTTAGGGTTATTCAAAAAAGAAAAAAAATTTAAAATTTCATGTTTTTGGGGAATTTTTTTTTTTAAACCCGAACAAAAATGGCATTACATTCAAAAACATGTTCATATTTTTAAATACGTTAACTTTATCTGTAAAAGGGGGCCCGTCAATACATTGTTTTATATTCGTAGACTTAAAAACCCATTTTTCCTGGGCCGCTGGGGGTTTCAAATTTTCACCAAAAAGGGGCTTTTGTTTTTTAACTAGTTGACTAAGTCTACCCTACGAAAGGGTCACTTTTCCTTTAAAATTACAAGGCCCGGGGCGGGGACATGATTTTGGTTCTCCGCCAAGCCCTGGGGAAAGTGGGTCAATATGACATTTACACTGTTTGATGCGAAGTAAAACAAAAACCCAAAAAAAAAAAGGGGCTTTTCCAAACAAAAAATGGCTTGCGAAAAAACACGAGTTTCCGACTCCTTTGGGTGTTTCTTTCCAGGGAAATATAAATTTTATTTTTCTCCATGCATTTTAAAACTGTTTTATACACACCCCCATCCAGACCATTTATAACTTCATTCTTGCAAAATTGTTAAAAAATTCGCTTGGTCCCTTTCTGTTAGTGTTGTATATATTTTTAAAAACCCTTTCAAAAAAAAAATAAATAAACAAAATTTTTAAGAAGCGCAAAGATTATTTTTATTAAAAAAGGGTTCGTCTTTAAGTTAAAAAAAATTTTCCCGAAAATTTAAAAAACATTTTAAAATATCTTTGCTTATAACATGAAAAAAAAAATTTTCAAAAAAACCCGTTATAAAAACCCATCTACTTTGCATTTGCATGAATTTTTAAAAAAAAAATTGTTTTTACTTTTTCCCCAATTTTACCGCCCCATAAAATTTTTTTAAAAAATTTACAGTTTATTCAAAAATGACCACCCAAAAGCAAAGGGAAATATTTTTGTGGGATCTACGCGGGAAAAATTCAAAACCCAATACCAAAACCCAGAACCCCCCCTTCTAATGGATCTACCATAAACCGAACCCTTTTCTCATACGTTTTAAAGGTTTGATTGAATGAGGTTTTTTTTTTCTTGTCCCCATTTGGGATAACCTTTTATAACAAAATGAAAAATAAGTTGTTAGGGGACATTTTAAATTTTTTCCCCAAAATACTTTAAACAAAAAAAAAGGGGGTAAAAAAAAAAGGAAACCAAGGGACAGTTCTAGATCCCTTTTAAAAAGCAACATAGAAAAAATATCTACAATTTATATTCAAATTCAATAATTTATAAAAAAGCTACATTAAACATTAAATCGTTTACAAACAACTGCACAAAATTTTCATTTCTTGTTTTTTTTTTTTTCATTATTATCTGAAATACCCCCCCAAAAAAAAATTATTAGACAGCCAAAAGAACAAATTGTTCTCCATATTAAGAATAAAATGGTGTTTTTCCAAAATTTGACCCCTGGGTCAGGTTAGAGCGCTGATTTCACAATAGTTGTCAAAGTGAATCTGTAAAGTTAAAGAATGTCAAATGAATGATTTAGATTGTTTAAATCATACAATATCCACAATATCTGTTATCATAACTTCGGGGGTTTTTTCAAGAGTGATTTTTTTAAAACTTTTTTGGTGATTCTTTTTGGGGTCTATTTTTTGTTAAACCCTAAAATATATTTACGCCTCAACCCAAAAATATATAAAATTTTAAACAAAAATTCATGCTAACCTCAAGAACTGTCTTTTTACCCGTGATTGAGTAGATAAAACATTTTTGATTTTTTATTTTATTTTCCAAACCCCTTTAACGGTATTTTTTTTCATTTATAAACAAATTTATTATGACTTGTTCCATTGGTCTGTCCAAATGTGTTTCTTTACAAAAACAGGTAGATGTTATCAAGAGTAAGTCAAATGTTTATATATTTCTGAGTGATTTTGTAGGCCTGAGTGATAATTAAAAAAGCTTTTTGAACAAAAAAATCGTGCATTTTTTATAAAATAAACCAAAAATTAAATACCTATTTCCATTCTAACACGTCCAGAAAAAATATAATTATTATTAAAAATTTGGACTTTTGTTGGGTTAAAATTTTTTTTTCGCCTCAGATTTTCCAATAAAAAAGTCTTAAAAAGGATGTTTGTGGGTTGAAAAAACTTTCGTTAAATTCCCGTTGTTAAAAACTTTTTTAAATCTAACGAAATTTGAAACGTTTAAAAAACTTTGTTTTTTTTTTTATTTCACTCGATAATTTTTAAAGCAAATACAAAATTTTTTTAAATTGTGAAAAAAATGTAAAACTTTACTCGTTTGCGAATTAAAAAGCGTACATGATTTGATTGTTTGCACGTGCTGTTGGCGATACATTGTGACGTACGTAAACAACTCTTGAAACGTCGGTTAAAACTTAACGACTGAATAAAAATATTGGTTTCGGATTCATTTTTTAAGTTTGACCCCATTTTAAACACAACAAAATTCGACAATTTTTTTTTTTTTAATTTTCAGATTTTTTAAACAAAAGGCGCCCTCAATGTAAAAAACACAGGGAGATAATAAAAACGGCGAGTGCATTGTTTTGAATAATGCACGGGTTTGGGCCCCTTTTTTGTTTATATAAAAAAAATCCCCATTGTTAATTTTTATTCTATCACGATCGAATGCAAATAAATCACTTTTCACTTCTTTATTTTTGACAGTGACGTAACCCTAACAACAGTACAAAAACAAAAAAAAGTGGGGGTCCCTGGGCCGAGTAGTTAAAAAGGATTCAAACCACTTCCCCCCCTCGGGGGGTTCGAAATCCCGAAAGGGGCTTTTGACTCTTTCATGTAGGAAACTATCCCCTACCTTCGGAAGTCGGGATTCTATGGGGCATAGGGCTTCCCTCCAGTAAAGCTGGAACGCGCCAAATGCCTATACGTTTTGTTTGACGTTAACCCCCCAAACAAACCAAACAAAACTAAAAATGTACGCCTGTCAACCCCCTTGATATATAAATAAAGGAAGCAACGCCTTTTTACCAAATTACGAATAACCTAGACGATAAAGAAATGCTAACCTCACAATGAATAAAACGAAAAAAAAAAAAAAAAAAACAATCAAAAATAAAATAAAAGCAAAAGGGAAAGTTCACAGGGCCCGCAGAAAACCCCCACCCCCCACCTGCACCCGCCGAACCCGCGATACACCCAAGTAGAGCACCCAGAAGCACCAAACCATAACAGGGAGTGGGCATAATGGCGGTTAAGGAGAGAGGGACAAACTCAATTAACAACTTCATACTTTCTTCCAGTCGATAGCATTCGGAACTTTCCCTCAAATTTCTTTTGATAATAATGTACTACATAAAGCTGGGACCAAACTACTGAATATTACATTTACTTGATTTCTTTTATTGATGTATACAAGACCAAACTTCTGAGGTATAACCAATATTTAGGACCCATGTTTTTGTTGAAAATCATTTAAATTTGAAACATATTAAACATATTAAACTTTATATTGATCAACGATAGCTGATGATCTCGACATTTATATTTTAACACTTATAAGTTACCTTTGCATATTAATCTTTTACAAACATTTATCGTCTCTTTCGTCACATATGTTACAGAATAAGATAATATATAATTTTCTAAAGTTGTTTTATTGACATAATTTCTGAATGAGCCATTTGAAAATACATGTCCTTATTCTAACTTTATTTATGCAAGTTCACCATCTGATATCTGTGTTTATCAATGTATTGAAAAGTTATTAATTAAAAGGGCAATTTCGGAGTTAAAAAAATTTGCTTTAACATTAAAAGTTTACAAATTTCTTCTACAAAATTCTAGCATTCAAATATGTAGATACCGACCTAAGCGTTATTCAAATATTGGAGAAAATAAAAGTGTCGTTCTGTCTAACTATACAGACAAGCTTTGTTTTGTTGTTCAGACAATACAAGTATTATCAAAAAAATACCTTCATGAAAGTTGACCAAAATTTGAACAATTGAGACGTGTATGTTGTGTGCGTCTTTTAATTATTATCAGATGCAGTTCATTTCAATTTGACGGTGTTAGGACTTTTTGCACGAAAATTCAGATTACCATTGTTTTACATCAAAAAATCGTCAATAATTTCATTACACGCTGGCACTTTTTGGCTTAATACAGACTTAAAAAAGATATTATAAATTGTCACTTTATAGTTTCCAAACTTCGTCAGTGTTAGTTACACTGATACAGACTGTCTAAATAAATGGTTTAAAGGGAAACCAGGACATGTCCCTGTGACCTAAAAGCCAATAAATTTTCATTAAATTTCATTTTTGTATTACATCAACAACCCTTGTGGTGGAGGGGTGCTTTTAACGGGTTGAGGCATCAGAATTGTAGCAACCGTTTCTATGCAACTCTTAGCTCCAGCAGGTAAGTGGTTTTTACTGCTGGGGTTTTCTTTAAGTTTTTTTAACAACACGGTTAGCCAAAATATCTTTCCTGTTTCGGCGCCATATGACCTTATCTGTGTGGTCGCCGAAAATCAAAC
>NW_026854387.1:0-18572 GCF_026571515.1 Ruditapes philippinarum | reverse complement strand
TCATTAAATTTGTTTACGTCATACATATACTAGCATTACCATCAATATTATCCAATATTTCTCGGCTTCAGCGGTGCACTCTGAAAACAATCCTTCGTTAACGGCATAATAGCGTAACGTCAAATGTTTGATCACCGTTTCTAAAATGAGTCTCACAGACCTTAACACACGCGTGTTGCGGATAATCCAGTGCTCATACACATTTTTTGAAATATTCTTACGACCAAATAAAATATGCGACCCCGCAGTGGTCTCTTAACCTTAAACATACAAATTACGAAACATAAATCTTGCTATGATAGATTAATGTTACAAGGAAGCAAATTATATTAAAGATTATTTGAAAAAAGTTTTATCGGCATGATGTCGTTTGATAACGTTAAATGCAAATCAGCGTGTATCTTTTCCTGTTTGGTTTCCTGCAAGGCTCCTTGCCAGGGACCCTGTGTTAAGGGATACGTTCTTTAAATTGCAGCCTTCATTTTTGATGTTGTCTTTGAAATTTTAACAAAAAATGACATATATGCAAGTTATTTCATGATGTCTTATCACATTAAATTTGCACTTAACAACTATGAAATAAATAATGCAGCTAAGTTACTTGAAGAGCAATTTGTTTTAAGATCCATTGCTACTGGTCTAGTAAAGATAATTTTGATTTAATTTGTTAAAGTGTGCAAACCCTTTTTGCTGTATATCTGATATTATTTTTCGTACATTACGTGTTCTTGAGTATGTAAATATATAAATTACACCATTTCATATCAATTATAACATTTACTTAGGTTTTTTATTGTTGTCATTTGCTTAATTATTAAGGGAGCAGCAGCAGCAGGTAGTGGTCTTTATTACCTTAATTGATGGCTGTTATATTGGTTTAGAATACTGGAAAAAAGAGTACTCTATTTTGAGAATAAAGGTTTTTATCATTATTTTTTACATTCAATGTGTCCCAACAGTAATTATTTGTTATTATGGAAGATAGTTGATTTCTTATAACGTATTCTTATTAAAGTTTCATTCATGTATTTAGCTTTTTTAAACGGTTTCAGTTTAAGAATATACAAAATCGAATTGGCATTCTTTCCTTTTTATCTTTTCAGCAGTGAAAACACGTTTTAAGGTAACACGATAGGACTGACTTGTTATTTAACTTGTAATTAATATTGTCTATTTTGTATTACATGTATCTGATAAGATTGCATGCACAAGAATGTTTGGTTTGTTTAAATGTTTACATAATCACCAAATAAGTAAATGAAACGAAATGAATACTGTTTGTCATTTTCTTTTCCACAAATTGCCCTTATGATATTACAAACATAAGTCTCGTGGTTCTGCTTTTCTAGAATAGCTTTTATTTAAGGAATTCGCATGCAAAACAAAACTCCTCACAAAATGATTGTCTGTACTGTTCTTTCCCGGAATCGTAAATTTCTCAAGCTAAGCTATAAAAATTGTCTATAATTTGTTAGCATTTGACTGCAATTTACATGATTTAATTCCGGAACAATTTAGAACTGCAAGTTGTAATGACACTTAAGCGATTAAATGCACCACAATAAGCAATATAACCATTCTTCATCTTCATGAATAGAGTAAATTAGTTTAAAATGAAATACATTTAAAATAAACATAAACATTGGCAAGTTAGAATAAATGTACTTTACTTATTGATCATGGCAAGTAATATTGAATAAACAATAAATAGTTTGTATCTCAATATCCACAATTGTCAGAACATAAACTGTTCAACACACAATTAAGACATACATCTACATTGGTTCATGCTATCGATGAGAAAAACAGTATGTGAGAAACAAGAAAACGAATTCACTTTGCCTTGATTACTAGGTAACATTTTATATACTTTTCTTGCCAGATTTGTATATGATAACTAATACAAATGTTATAATTACATAAAAATTTGATAATTGTTTTGGCAAACAATATATTGTCAATATTTTTCGTTTAACAACATGTTTGACATTGACATATTTTTCAATATACACGCTAATATAATTGATATTCGGAATCAATATAATCATGATATGTAGTCCTGCATTTAGGCCATTTTCTTGATAATAAATAAACTTATAAATAAATATACAAATAAATATAATATATAAATAAATAAATAAATAAAGAAGCATTATTATTTAATGATTTAAAACAGTAGGAATGAATTCATAGTTGTACCACTATATGAATCATGAAAAATGTCACATTCTTTGAGATAAAAATAATGTTTTTTTTTAAAGAATAAATGCTATATCAATGATATTATGTTCGAATAAATTTAAAAAATGTCAAATTAATTGTTTTCTTCTGTAAACGTACTAGAAATAATTGGAACACATGAACCTTTTGAATCAATACGATCCCTTTCCACGTTTAATCCTATCAGTTCATTTCCTCACCATTACTGACAAACGTTAACCAATCATGTTTTTGTATTGGGATTTTGGAAGTTTGTACTAAGTGATAATTTGAAGTAAATTACACATTGAGTTATGTCCTCAACATATTTTAATATTTTTTAAGTTGGGTACATGTATGACGAATTGTTTGGCATATCCTTTTTCAGGTCTCAAACATTGAACATGGTAATAATTTTAAAAAGTGATTTATTAATAACAAATAAAGCAATTAAAAATTCGCCGATCACCAAACCAAAAGTCAAGGAATTCTAAATTTTTGTCGATGCTCTTATTTTATTAGAAGCTAACGTGTTTCTAAATAATCTACCTCTTTTAAACAAAATAATTTTGAGTAAATTATATTAAATACGTAATCTTCTAACTTCTAACTTGCTCTCCGCCCCGTGTTATTTTTGTTTTCTGTTGTTTCTAAAAGATTGCTATGAATTATATACTCACATTCATTTATCTCAACTCAACATATCAAGAATTGTTTACGTTTTCTATGAAAAGCATCCGCGCCAAAATATCTATAACAAACATTCAGTTTCCTTCTTATGATAAATGGGCTGTCGAAAGCAATGAAAATAATTCCAAATTCCTATCGATTGCCAAAATGTCTCCTTGCAATAAATTAACAACAACATGTTTTACGGTAGTAGTAGTAACGAGATGGTGAAAAATGTATAATTTTATATGTCTTTCAGAATCTAAATTGTGTTAATTACATTGAATGAGATTGTTTACATTGCATAGAAGCAAATCTCATCGTGTCTGATCAATACATTTTATTACTTTTATCAAAAGTAGGTCAAAAAAGAGGGGTGTTTGTTGTATCTTTTCTATAAAGATTATTTAAAAGCAACCATCGAATAAATACCTAATACAATGTTTTGACTAAACCATGGTGTGAAAAAATTAAACATATCAAATACCCAAGTATATTGTTTCTAACATTTCCTGCTGAAACATGCAACATCACGTGTGAAAGTCGTAGATATACACAGTTACAATGACGAGTAATGAGGTAAATACAAAGGTTATCTAAAATTTGACTGGCTATCACTTTTTAATCAATTGAAATGTCTGCATTTGTCTTCAATATGTGACTCGAATGGTGTAGATTGTGACCTTAAATATTATTCATATAAGAATTGGCTAGTGCATTTAATATTTAATAAATAAACTTATTTAGGACATTAAGTAATGAGTCTGTATCAATAATCCCTATTTCAGCAAATTATGACGACAATATGATATAATGGCACCATTTATACAATCAAAAATAATATTATGATGTTATAGCAGAGCAAAAAACAAATTTTAGTGCAACATTTTGATAGTACTAGACGTATCGGACATCGAATTAATATTTTGTTGAATTACGTCGCGAGTTCATGAACCGCGAAATAATTCAGGAATGGGGTTTTCGCGAAATAAAGATCACGTGAAAGTCGGAGGTTTTCACAATTGCAATCATAATTAATACACGGGATGGGCTATCACTTTTTAATAAATTTAAATGACTAAACGTATTTAGGGCCTGTATCAATAATTTCCTTTTCAGCAAATTATAACGACAATAACAAACATGACACCATTATTACAATCAAGGATACTATTCTGATGTAATAGCAGAGCAAAATCAAATTTTAGTGCAACATTTTGATAGTACTAGACATATCGGACATCGATACTTGTGTTGAATTATTTAAATAAGCAACTATTCATAGGGAGAATTAAAGTTTGAATTATAGGAAATGTCCTCGATGGATAATAGCGTATTACATTTGAATATAACCACATTGTTAAGATGAAAAAGTACAGATAAAGTGCATTATAGCAACCAACTGGAAACACAAAATATTAGTGGGTTCCTCGGAATTTGTATGCAAACATGTCAACTGAAACGAATATTGAATTCACTCGTTAGTCCAACGATAATAAGACACAAACTATTTTTTAAAACAACATTTATTAACATTGTCCATGCACAAATTTCATAAAAGAACAACTTTTTATTTCAGTTGATTTCTACAGAATTTATTTAAGTTCGATTGTGTTGGACGCTATAAGCTTATAGATCCGTTCCTGAAATCAACCAGTACCGAGCAATGAGTGTAAAGTTTTTTGCTCAATGAAACAACGACTTGCCCCTGGCGAGGTGTGAATCTATGCGGTCAGCGATCATCAGATTTCTATATAGCTAGATTTGATTTAATTGTTATGTTTATTGATTTAAATGCACTAAATAATATGATACCGGTTGCATTGAATAATATAGTACATATTTAGAATTATATAAGAATTATATCTAAAAACTAATATGAGTTCAAAATTTATACCATGCGACTATTTGTAATCGAGACACGACGTTTTTCTGCTGTTGACATGGTTCGTATGTTTTCATAGTAAAATAAATGGCTTGTTTAGTTTTGGTTTTTGAAATCCAATTGCTAATGTTTATCACATGTCAAAAATTGACCAAGACAGAAAACGATTAATTCTCCATTATTCTTTTTCAGTATAAATGGAGGTCCCGGATGAAAGAAATATAGACTGTCTGCCTTAATGTAAAGAGTGATTTCTTCTTTTTGCATATCAATAAATCTGTGAATTTAGGTCTGACATATTTGTATAAAAGGAAGCATTTTTGTGAAAGCAACAATATCGTTTTGATATATAAAAAATTAATATTCACATGCATGCATATACTTTAAAAGGAAATGATGAATTTTTGTTTCGTTATTTCATTAAATTCTGATCCAGACATCAAGTAATTATATATATAATTGTAATATTCGTTTCCAATACATATATAGATGTACATTTTAGCTGAACTTAATTATATCCAACCCGTTTAAAATCATACTGCGTCGATAGGAGAAGTGTCCATAAACATTAAAATTGACATAAATGATAATAGTTGAAGTTGTATTTTTGCACAAAAGTATAATATGGAAGTCAAAATTCAATAAATAAAAAAAACGTTGTCATGGAAATGAAAATTTATATCTAATTTAATTTTTAGGTCATTTTTTATACATTTTCTATGACATTCTTTCAAATGTTTTATATTTCTCCCATAAAAGTGGGAAAGACCAATGATTTCAAGTTAACATGTATTTTCTTTCATATTTATATGTGAAGACAAAAGTGACTTGGAAATTCTTGAAAAAATTGGCCAAATAATCGATAATTACTGTTTCTGCGAAATTTTGGCTGCCATCTTGGACGCCATCTTGGATTTCTTGGTTGTCCGACCATTTGGGTTAGAATGAAATACCGTTAAGTATTCTGCGAACCCTTGTTAACATTTGGTAATTTTTTTTTTAAAAATAAAACTTATTGTTCCTATACATAAATTAGTTGACCCACAAAATATGCATGATTTACTAGTTTCCTACACTAATAGGTATTTCGGATATTAAATAAATACTGTATCGGAGTCTTTTCATAATGTAGTACTGAGGAAAATCATAACCTTAAAGAGACAAGGCAAACAAATTAATGACTAATTATACAAACGATTATGTTTATATTGCTGCATCTTTAACCAATTTGAACTCACATAAGGGACGTCCGTGGCCGAGTGGTTCAGGTAGTTGATTTGCTCTTCTCCTTTGTGAACTCTGTGTTATTTCATGTCAGTAACATATCCAGCTAGCTAACGGAACGTCGATGGTTTTACTTAAATTCTCGTTCGGGCTTTAAGAAATGCACAAAAGAGCACCTGAGACTTTCCTCAACCAGTGAAACAAAAGCTGAAAATATCCTTATGATCTAAACTGTGTTGGTGCGATGTAAAGAAAAAAAGAAAGGAACTCCTAAATAGCAATCAAATTATGGGGAACATATAGTGAAACCACTTAAATGCAACAAATTTTATTTTTACAAAATTGAATGTTACATTTTTTGGCATAACATATATTAAATTAAATTTAATCCAGTTAGCAATATGACAGCACTTTACATTGAGATACGCATATGATATAAAATGAAACAAACTTTGTTGATGATATTTATCAAACTTTTAAACATTTTTAAATAAAACTGACATGTATCAAGATAACGTCGTGTTTAAAATTATATAATTCTGTGTATAATTGAAAATAAATTCTGATACTTAACAGCAGCCGCGCATGATGATTTGTAAATATTGTTATATAAATGTGAATTGTAATGGTAACTAACATGACACTCTATGTGTTACACATGTGATCACAATGTGTATTAGAGCGCTGTGACTTTAGAATTAAAGCAGCTGACCTCCAGAAGATAGCAGAAAAACTGTCATCTTGCAAATATTTTCAAAATTCCCCATCAAAAGCATTATATAGTTGAAAGAAATCGAAATGACACTTTTAACATATTCATATTTTAACATTATTGCTCTGAAAACAAACAATTCGCTTTTCCACCAACGGGAAATACCTTTTTTTATTATACCACGGAATTCTCTCCTCCGTTTTTTTTCTATTATCACGTGGTCGTACAGGACAATATCGCGACCTGTGCTCCGGAACGCACGGACTCCGGGATTTTATCTAACATTTAGGGGTACAAATAACTGCTTTTGTTTTATATTTGTAGTAATTCATGGCACTAAAATTATAAATGATTAATTATTTTTTATATATGATGACCGATTTAACCTTTAGCTTGAAATGTGATAGGGGCCTACTAAATGACGAAAATTGATATAATTGAAATAAAACTGGTTCAGATGATACCGGTGTAACTTTCTCAAGCTATTCACTGATATACTTTTACATACATCTGTTTAGGTAAGCTGCTTATTTCATGGTGAATGACCAGAATTGTCAATTTAATTGCATTTAAAAAAAATATTAAAATTAGAATAATACAAAATACAAAAAAAGTGAAAGCATTATAAAGTTGATGTTACAACCTGTTGTTAGGATTGTATGTCATATGATTGTTCCATTTTGTACTGTTTCTGCCAATATTCTGGTTTCTTTTGTATCACAACCTCCACAAGAGGATTTGATTAAAGAAATGATGTAAACATTTCATTGAGAGAAAACACAAAACGTCTTATTAACAAACACATGGCTAGTAGAGATAAAATAATTGAGCTGTTTCTGGTATTGAGTGATACAATTTGCAACACATCTTGTTGAAATCATTGAAACGGTTTTCTTTCTTTTT
This sequence comes from Ruditapes philippinarum, assembly GCF_026571515.1. NCBI lineage: Eukaryota > Metazoa > Mollusca > Bivalvia > Venerida > Veneridae > Ruditapes > Ruditapes philippinarum. The sequence continues at coordinate 10,980 of NW_026854387.1, read as the reverse complement.
GTAAACAAAATAAATATCTCGTTCCAAAATAAAAAGGGATTGTCCAATCAGTCCCTCTTTTTAGCCTTAAAATAGGGTTTTTAGGTGCAAATATTAGGGTAAATTTCCACAAAAGGGAATAACATAAAAGAACAAGTGACTCTTTTTTCATTCAATTTAATTGAAAATTTGATTTAAAACATTGAATAAATACATATAACAAACATTTTGTTCGATCGATCGAACAAAATAGGGAAACATCTTACTAGTTTGTTCGATCGATCGAACAAACTTTCTTTTCATTACCAAAACTTGTTAATTTAAAATCAAATGAAAATTTGTTTTCATAAAAATGAAAAATTCAAAATAAATACTTTGTTCGATCGATCGAACAAAAAAAGCAATACATCTTAATATCTGTTTGTTCGGTCGATCGAACAAAATTTCATTTCATTACAAAAACTTGTTAATTCCAAAGAAAACAAAATAAATTTGTTCGATCGATCGAACATAAAGGGCAAAGATCTTATCAGTTTGTTCGATCGATCGAACAAACTTTCTTTTCATTACCAAAACTTGTTAAATCAAATGAAAATGTGTTCGATCGATCGAACAAAATTTGTTTTCATTAATCAAATGAAAAATTTAAAATAACCATTTTGTTCGATCGATCGAACAAAAATGTTCAGACTCTATTCAATTTGATAAATTTGAACAAGAAAATATAATAAACATTTTGTTCGATCGATCGAACAAAAAAAGCAATACATCTTAATATCTGTTTGTTCGGTCGATCGAACAAAATTACATTTCATTACAAAAACTTGTTAAATCCAAAGAAAACAAATATAAATTTGTTCGATTGATCGAACAAAAAAAGCAATACATCTTAATATCTGTTTGTTCGGTCGATCGAACAAAATTTCATTTCATTACAAAAACTTGTTAAATCCAAAGAAAACAAATATAAATTTGTTCGATCGATCGAACAAAAAGGACAAACATCTTATCAGTTTGTTCGATCGATCGAACAAAAATACTTTTCAGTACCAAAACTTGTTAAATCAAATGAAAATTTGTTCGATCGATCGAACAAAATTTGTTTTAATCAAATGAAAAATTTAAGATAAACATTTTGTTCGATCGATCGAACAAAAATGTTCAGACTCAATATTCAATTTGATAAATCTGTACAAGAAAATATAATGAACATTTTGTTCGATCTATCGAACAAAAAAAGCAATACATCATAATATCTGTTTGTTTGGTCGATCGAACAAAATTTCATTTCTTTACAAAAACTAATTAAATCCAAAGAAAACAAATGTAAATTTGTTCGATCGATCGAACAAAAATGTTCCGACACTGTATTGGTAAATTTGTATTAAAAAAAATGTAACAAATATTTTGTTCGATCGATCGAACAAATATTTTGTTCAGACAAAAACAGCAATACATCTTAATATCTGTTTGTTCGGTCGATCGAACAAAACTTCATTTCATTACAAAAACTTGTTGAATCCAAAGAAAACAAATATATATTTTGTTCGATCGATCGAACAAAAAGGGCAAACATCTTATCAGTTTGTTCGATCGATCGAACAAAATTTGTTTTCATTACCAAAACTTGTTAAATGAAATGAAATAAATAAAATAAACATTTTGTTTGATCGATCGAACAAAAATGTTCAGACTCTGTATCCAATTTGGTAAATTTGTACTAGAAAATATAACAAAAATTTTGTTCGATCGATCGAACAAAAATGTTCAGACTCAGTATTCAATTTCAAATTGGTAAATTTGTACAAGAAAATATAACAAATATTTTGTTCGATCGATCGAACAAAAAAAGCAATACATCTTAATATCAGTTTAATCGGTCGATCGAACAAAATTTCATTTCATTACATAAACTTGTTAAATCCAATGAAAACAAATATATATTTTCTTTAATCCATCGAACAAAAAGGGCAAACATCTATCAGTTTGTTCGATCAATCAAGTTGGTCAATCAAAAATATATTTTGTTCAATCGACCAAACAAAATTTCATTACAAAAACTTGTTAAATCAAATGAAAAATAAACATTTTGTTTGATTGATCAAACAAACAAGAGCCACCGCCGGGCGGGGCAACGCTCGACTTTTTACTTTCTCTAAAAGCAAACAAAGAAATGTTTGAACAAAATCTTAACGTTTCCTTTTAATAAAATTAATCATTCTGTCTTGTCACATTAGTTTTGTCTATATATTTTTTATATATAAGTATACTAATTTATATATATATAAATAGAGACATGCAATTCTACAAATAGAAAATTCTATAAAAAAAAACACCCAAGTCTATAAATAGAAAATTCTATAAATAGATACACGTGGTGGAGTCACGTGTGGGAGTCACGTGGTGGAGTCACGTGGTGGAGTCACGTGGTGAAGTCACGTGTGGGAGTCACGTGGTGGAGTCACGTGGTGGAGTCATATGGTGGAGTCACGTGGTGGAGTCACATAGTGGAGTCACGTGGTGGAGTCCACGTGGCAGTCATGTGGGGGAGTATCGGGCAGTCTCGTGGTGGAGTTAGGTGGTGAAGTCACATGGTGGAGTCACATGGTGGAGTCACGTTTGAGTCATGTGGGGGAGTCCCGTGGGAGTCACGTGGTGGAGTCGTGTGGCGAAGTCACGTGGTGGAGTCACGTGGGGGAGTCATGTGGTAGAGTCACGTGGTGGAGTCATGTGTTGGAGTCACGTGTTGGAGTCACATGGTGAAGTCACGTGGTCGAGACACATGGTGGAGTCACGTGGTGGAGACACATGTTGGAGTCAGGTGGTGAAATCATGTGGTGAAATCACGTGGTAGTAACGTTGGTGGAGTCACATGATGGAGTCACGTGGTGAAGTCACATGGTGGAGTCACGTGGGAATCACGTGGTGGAGTCACGTGGTGGAGTCATGTGGTGGAGTCATGTGGTGGAGTCACATGGTGGAATCAGGTGGTGGAGTCACGTGGGGGAGTCATGAGGTGGAGTCACGTGGTGGAGTCACGTGGTGGAGTCACTTTGGAGTCATGTGGTCGAGTCACGTGGGGGAGACATTTGGTGGAGTCACATGGTGGAATCAGATGGTGGAGTCACGTGGGGGAGTCATGAGGTGGAGTCACGTGGTGGAGTCACGTGGTGGAGTCACTTTGGAGTCATGTGGTCGAGTCACGTGGGGGAGACATTTGGTGGAGTCACGTGGTGGAGTCATGTTTGGAGTCACGTGGTGGAGACACATGTTGGAGTCACGTGGTGGAGACACGTGTTGGAGTCACGTGGTGAATTCACGTGGTAGTCACATGGTGGAGTCACATGGTGGAGTCATGTGGTGAAGTCACATAGTGGAGTCACGTGGGAGTCACGTGGTGAAGTCACATGGTGGAGTCACGTGGTGGAGTTACGTGGTGGAAGACTTAAGGGGCCAGGGGCAGCTATTCATCAACTGGACCAGAAGAATTTAGGTCTGTGGTGGGAAACAATATAAGGAACCAACAATTTGTAAAAGTCTTGAAATATGTTAATTAGACAAACAGAAAATGCAGATAATTAGAGGATGTCGGTACTAATGGCACAGCTTTGCAACCATATTAACCTCAATTATGGCATCACAATAGCTCACTGACACCTTAAGTAGCAGATAGATATCAAAACATGACAACTATATTCTTATGTGATATACAAATTTTTACGTCTAATTACAAAACATATGAAAAATATTTCAGATTCCTTGAATCCTTAATCGAAACGAAAATGTTAAGGACTTTAAGTAGTCTTTTTAAAACCACAAAACCATTACTAAGACCAAATATATAAAATCAAGCAATTGAAATGCATCATGTATTATTCTATCTTTTTAACAGCAGGCTAGCTGGCTGAAAAACTTAAGACCATAGGAAGTAAATTGCATGCTCATATAGTTTGCATTAATATTATGGTCAGAAAACTATGTTCCAAATATCAAATGCCTTTGATTGTTAACCTTAGTGAAACAAAAACAACATTTACTCAAACTTAATAATTTTCTATCCTCAGAAAAAAACCAAAAAAAACCAGATGTTTAAATGTTGTTTTGCATAAATATTTGAGAATACAGCGTAATATTCAAACAAGAGGGCCATGATGGCCCTGAAGTCGCTCACATGTATATAGGCCCCCGGAGCGGGGCCAATTTTGACCCCAGGGCTCTTATTTGAATTGACTTGGTAGACATCCATTAGAACATGTTTCATGCTAAATATCTTAGCTCTAGCTCTTTGGGTTCTTTAAAAGAAGTTTTTTTAAAGTTTTTACTATATGCATATAGGGAAAATCAATGACCCGCTGGGGCGGTGCCAATTTTGACCCCAGGGCTTTTATTTGAACAAACTTGGTAGACACCCTTTAGAGGATGTTTCATGCTAAATATCTTAGCTCTAGGTCTTTGGGTTCTTTAAAAGAAGATTTTTTAAGTTTTTACTATATGCAATAAGGGAAAATCAATGACCCCCGGGGCGGGGCCAATTTTGGCCCCAGGGCTTTTATTTGAACAAACTTGGTAGACACACGTTTAGAGGATGTTTCATGCTAAATATCTTAGCTCTAACTCTTTGGGTTCTTTACAAGAAGATTTTTTAAAGTTTTTACTATATGTATATAGGGAAAATCAATGACCCGCTGGGGCGGGGCCAATTTTCAAAGTGAAGTTTGGATGAAATTGGCTTAATGGTTTATGAGGAGATGTCATTTAAAGTAAAAAATAACGGACGCCTTACGGACGGATGAAAAACGATCACAAAAGCTCACCCTGTCACAGGTGCCCTAAAAATGGAATAACTGGTTAGTATCAATATATTTTTTCACAATATGGCCCTGTATAGTTTCAGTTTTAATTTATGAAGGATTCTTAATTACAAAGTACATATAAGATGCACAATCTATCACATATGAATCACATAATAGGGATGTATAATGAATATAAAGTACCGGGACATAAATTGATATGTGCAAAATTACCAATATGGATAGACAATATTCGGAACCATAAATCATTTATGAGCAGCAAAAACTGTAACAAACAAAAGAAAAGAGAGAATAATTTTACAAATAAGAGACAGATAACAGACAAACTAAAACAAAAAAACAAGTAAATTTCCATAAATATCATAAACCATATATGTTTTTTACATTCATTATCCAACCAGATAACTAAAGTTCTTCTAAATGAATTGACACTGAATCTACATTTTCTTTTTCCCTGTTTATCTTTGGTTTTTCTTGACTGTAGTGAAGCTGGCTTTCTTTTTTGTGGTTTATTTGCAGGCTGTCTCTTTTCAAAAATTTTCATCTGCTCACGTGTTTGTCGAATTAATAACTGAAATTAGAGAGTAGGAAAGTCTTATCATTTGTTAGTGAAAAGCATTCATTAAAATACTAAAATAAATTACAAGATTGACCTAGAAAATATTGTTTTATAGCTGTCATACTTTACTTAAATTTATTTTAAATGACCTGCCTTGTGATTTAGTTATTATAATTGTGTCTTTGACTTTGCGGTTAGGGTCAAAATACCATTAATGGTTCCATGAACGGATTCAAGAGTGTTTCAATAAGCTTATAGCTTCCGACACAATCAAACTAAAATAATTTGTATACACTAAATTACCAGTAGTAACCCTATTCGCTATAAGCTGGTCCTAAAAAATTTCATAGATACATGAACCACATCTTTATAATATTAAGTTTTAATCTCATTACATGTCTTTCTTTATATTAAATGTCATTATCACTTCTTAGCAGAGGTAACACATTTTCCAAAAGGATATCTGAATCTGGTTTACCTGTGGCTCACGATTTTCCTTGTCCAGTACGTTTTCTACCTCATCTGCCAACCTCATCAGTGGTATTTCCTGGTGATCATTTTGTTTTGGTAGGTCTGGTAGAATCCATTTTTCATCTTTTTTTTTCTTTATTTCTTTTAAAGTATTTTTCCATTTATTAATAATATCATTTGTTTTAAAAAGGGCTTTATTTGTTTCAATTAATTTTAAAAGTCTTTCATCTTGTATATCAGTGAAATCAGCTGGCACATGTTTTGGTTTTCCTTTAGGTATTTCCATTAAAAAACCAGTAGACTCTATCTTCCACTCGTTGTCATGCTCCCCTTTATAACATGTTACCACTTTATTATTGACTTTTTCAAATTTAAAGTGAAGGGGTTCAGTGGTGCCAGAAATATATTTAGGAATTGACAATGTCAGCCACTCACGAACATTGAAAACTGACTTAACAAATTCATGGGGACCTAAAAGTTTTACAAAATCGTCCAAAGTTTCTGTGTCCGTCTGGTATAAATCACGAGATATTAATGAAAATCTGGCATCTATATCCTCATGGGTGTGGCCAACTGGCAGGAATGATAAATGGACCTGAAAAATAATATGATAGTATGTTTCAAACATTTATATACAGCCAGTTCTAATTGATAAATACATACAACATTAAAAGCAACAATACCCAAGAACTACACGACGAAATATGAAGATTACAGGCAATAAATACAAGAGCTGTCAGCAAACTTAATTTTTATAATAGTACCTGATAATAAGCCTGGATAAACTGAAAGTATCAATTGAGGATTTTGACAAAATCAAGGTGAGGATCTTTTGGATATCAAATGTCAAGTGAATAACTTTATTACCCTTAACCCCCTTGAAGATGTATGAAAGGTGCAAAACTTTTACTAGGAAATATAAGTTCACAGACAGCCATAAATCAAATTCATGCTAGATAAAGGGCTTTTAAGACCTCCTGTTAATCATCCCAAGACATATGCAAATTAACCAGCAAATATATTGTATCAATAGTGCAGGATGAGAATTTATGGGTATAAAAAGATGTTATTGAAATATTATACCAAAACTTGGGTGAATAGGAAGTCAAAATATTCTTTAAATAAGCCCTATGTTTGATAGTAAATCTTATTTTTATTTCTAAACAGGCTTGAAACAATGTAATTCTTAAAGCTGAATAAATATGTGGCAATACCATTTAATTTGTTTGTGATTAACTGCAAAATTCAATGACTGCTCAACAAGGCATTCCATGCTGGCATGCATTATGTTTCTTTTGAATTTACTGTTTGAAAAATCAAAATAAATAGAAAATTCGGTAATACTGTTTTTAAACTTTTAATTTTTCTCTTATGAAAATTCTTTTTTTGTAAATATGATCAATAAAATTGTTTCTATTCACCGTCTTGCTTTAAAAAAAAAACATTCGTAATTTATAATAACTTATTTACAACTTGAAAACTTTTAAAATTCCTGTGCCTTTAGTCGGATTTTCTTTATTTACTATCAATAAATTGAACTATGATAAAGTAATTACAGTAAATCATGGTCATGCTCACAATAACAAGAATTTGTAACAGAGTTTCAAACATCCTCCACCTTGGGGAAGTTTTATATGAAGCATAAAATTGTGCTATTTCAAAAGATTGAGGTATGGATCTCAGGACTTTCAGTCCAAAATTATGATCAATGCTAGATCTGCAGATGAAACAATAAATTTATTAAAGAAATAATTCTAAAATCTATCATGTTAATCTTTTACTTCCAACTGTGACCTTGGATGTAGGGACCCATGTTTTGCGCCTGACATATCGTCTTATTATTGTGATTATTTGTGCAAAGTATTTTTAAAATCCCTTGATCTATGAAAAATTTATGGACTGGACACAAAATATACTCTAAAACAGACTATGAAATCTTTGACCTCTATGTGTGACCTTGACCTTGGAGGTAGGGGTGCAGGTGTTGTACTTGACATATTGTCTTATTATTGTGATTATTTGTGCCTAGTTTTAGATCGGACACAAAATATAGTTTTCCATTTGAACTAAACATATTAAAGTATTTTTTTCTAAATTTAAGAAGAACACTTTCATTTGATGTGGTATTAGTTACTATACCTGGTTCAATATTTTCTTTTCTACCAGAAGTTGAAGGAAGGCCAGCACATATCGGTTTTTATTTTCCCTTACACAGTTGTCTGCTTGTACATATAATACTGGAGGTAGTCTGCCATCCTACAACAAATATCATATGCTTTAAAAATAAACGTCTTATAAGAAGATTTTAAACTATAAAATGGTTCACAAGTTATTTGTTTAAAATGGTTTTCAAAGTGAAGGTCAGTATTGCATTGCCCTTTAACCAAGTGAAGCCAATGGTTTATAATCCCAAAATAATGTGGGTAAAATTGTTTATAACTCTTTTTTTAAACAGTTTTCCAAGTTAACAAGAATGATCAGTTATCATATGTGTCGCCTCATGATAGCCATAACTCTGCAAAGAATCATTCAACCTGAATCTATTTACTATGCAATACATTTTTACTTGCCCTATTTTAAGTTAAAATGGAAACAAAATGCCTATTTTTTTGAAATTAAAATGTTAACAAGTTTTTAACTTGTATAAATTGGATTGACCTAAAGAGTTCAAGTGAACAAAGCTGGACTGTACCTTAAACATGTTTACACTGAATTCAGTCTACAGTAATCCAATAATATTAACTTACATTAACTTTAGCAGTGTTCAGCAACATCTTTAAAATCACTGTAATGGTAAGATTTGGATCATGGGGAAACTGGTTAAAGTCTGTAAATGTGTGGAATCCTCCATGACCATGGCTTATTACTCCAGTAATATGAGTTTTCAAGAGATCAACTGGGTTTATACTCTGCAAAAAAAAGGAAAAATAAACTTTTTTTGAAAATGATAACAGAAAACTTATTATTTCAAAATGGAAACATTTTTTATTAATGTTTTGCAACCTGATTTATCATTATTAAAACTTAAGCAGGACAAATGCTTTCCATGAAGGCAATTCAAAACTTTTCACATAGCCAGGTAATAAAAATCATGCTTCCTTTTGAAGAGTTATTAAACATGTATGTCAATTTATTTCTTTATAACCACATTCTTTTATATTAGTAAATATACACTTTACATATTAATTTTTCAACTCTGTCACAAATGGTAATTATTTGATATGATTAACTTTTATGATGCCCAGAAACATAATTATTGCTTGTACGAGGATATACAGTAAACTTTCAGCAAACATACCTTTGGTAGACGACCTTTGAAATGCGGCAAATTTGTTTTCGCTGGAAAAGAAAAAACAGTTCACAATCTTTAATTTTCGTGCTACCTTATGAAAGACACAAAATTTATGCAGTCCTAAAATTTATGGTGTGTGATGATTACAGCTCCACTGCATTTTTTAAAAATAGGCTGTTACACTAAACAAATTAGCATATAAGAATTTTAATCAGAACAGCCTTGGCTGTAATTCATAATAACCTCAGAGTTAATATGAATTGTAAGTAGTTCTTAGTAACTGTATCGTTTCAGATGTAAACAAAAACAAAGAGTGTTATCTTTAATAAGGTACCAAAAACTATAATGTATAAATTTGACATCCACAGGAAAATAAAGTCTGAGTACAAGTATGATTGAAAATAAGTGTGACAACCAATTTTGATTTAAATATGCCCACTGATGTAAACAAGTCCAACTAAATGTCAACAGATTGGCATTTTGTACTTTCAGTTTTTACAACCATTCTGATAATTATATAAATAATGTACTGTTTACTTTATATCTATGAACATAATTAATTTTGGTGGACTTTTACTTGATATATTGGAAAAACTATTTGTTTACATTATTAGTTTCTTAGTGTAGGTTAGACCCAAATATTGTCTCTGTTCTGTGTATTCTTGTTATTGTGTTCCAGGGCCTTATCCGAGGACTGATTCAAAGGGCAGAAAAGTTGATAAGGATTTATTACTATTGAAATGTTCTGATATGTTGTAATTTTCTTGTCTTGTACTAAGTAGGTCAATAGTTAATGAAAATATTATGCAATAAAAAACGACAAGTAAACAAGTCCTTGTTCCTTCATTGGTAATGAATGTTATAATAAAGTCAGAAGTCCTTCTTTCCTTTGATAAGAGATATATTGAGTTGAACTTATTCATAGTCTTACGTCAATACAGATACGCAATTGACATAACATTTCTTTCATAAATAACATTTGTACTAGCATTAAAGCTTTGCTTCATACTTACACTGATCCATTCCATCAATTATCAAGCTGAGGTACTTCATTGGCTCAACACGGCTCTGTTCCCTTTTGCAATGATAATAGATTCTCTCTTTCCTGTTAAAAACACAAATATTAGATACTGAACAATGCTTTAAATTTGTTAGTTTTATTGACAAAGTCAGATTAATGCGAGATTTGCTTCCACCAAACCCTGATAAAGAGGCCATCCTTGTCTGGAAGAATGCTTTGGCACTTATATTCAAGAAGAAGGTTTGTAAAAGTTCATAACTCTGGGAATGCCTTAAATTTGGGTTTTCAAATTTTGCACTTTCTGTCAAAATAAATATGTCTTTTTTTGTTTATGTAACCCTGACTATGTGACTTCATCATATTCTAGAACAGCAATCATCAAAGTATATCAAAGAATAAAATTTCTTCTACCAGTCAAATCCCCACAAGAAGTAAGGAACTTTCTGTAGGCTATGGCCATTTGTTTAATACTTAAATGAACTTTTGAGTTCTTGGTTTGTGAAAATGTATTTGAAGTTTGAAGTAGATACCTAAAGAAAGAAAAAAGTGAACAACAAAACAAAACAACATTTTTTAAATTCAAAGCTCAAGGATGATAATTCTGATATAATTATGTAACCTTTCCACATATGATGTGGGTGATGATAAGAAACATATATTTGAACTTTGAAGTTAAGTAACATTGAGAAATAAGAAGTAATACAAAAAACAACATTTTTGATGAAAGTTCTCAGTTCATGGAGGGTAATTCTGATAATTTTGGTGCTTAGTGTTGTGAACCATGTCACATATGATGCACTTATCTATTGTTGCCATAGCAACCATATTTTTCAACAATAGACAGAAA
>NW_026854386.1:0-33612 GCF_026571515.1 Ruditapes philippinarum | reverse complement strand
TTAAAACAAATAAAACAAATCATAAGCTCAATTACTTCTCTATTAAAAATACTTTTCAACTCCCGCAAAAATCATCAAACTAAACACATTTGGAGGGAAATACAAAGCGATCATTCTGATTGGTTAAAAATACAATTAAAAATAATAGTCCAAGGGAAGTAACTGGAATCAACCCAACTGTAATTAAAGCACGAAAAGATGACCCTGTTACACTTCAATAATCCAATGTTTTTTTAAAAACATTTAAGGTATTAGGACCCTAATGGGCACTATCAGGAACTAAAAAATTGACATCATAGGTCAGATGTATACTTTCAAGTACACCTTTATGCAAAATTTAAACAAAGTTTACCTTACGGAAATCAAGTTATGGCCACTTTTCTGTATTCAAGATAGGATGTTATGAGGGCCCTTTTTAGAAATGAGGAACTTTTAAATAATCTGCAATAACATTCTAATGAAAAATGTTTTCCCCATGAATTTTTTGGTAAGAAACAAATAGTACCATTCAGCTAACAATCCACATAAGCAAAATTATGGTTTCTACTTAAAATTTATTGAAATCGGTATAAAATGTTACCCTACCCCACCCATTTTTACCACATGTCTGACCATTTTTCTACTTAGGGAGCCTAATTAAAAAAAAAATTCTTAAAATTTACCCAAATGAGTGCCTGTTTTCAAAAGTTTTCCTAAATTTTTTAAAAAGTATATTGGTTGATCTTGTAAAAATATGAAATACTTTTACCGTCTAGTTTTGATTATATTACACTTTTGAAAATATCAGGTACCATATTTATTACTAGATTTAGCATAATTTAGCCAATAAATACCTATATAAGTTAAAAATTCAAAATTAAACACTTTTTTCTTTCCATATGGGACATGGGACATACATAAATAATGTTAAAAGAAAAAAAAGAAAGAAAAAAAAAGTTGACCCTTCTGGGGATTGAACCCATGACCCTCATTTTCAATGTAGTTAACAGTAGTTCTAGCCTATTTGAATACTCTTCAAAGCGGAGGTAATGCATTAGGATGCTAATACCTTAAACAAAGGATTTTGTCAATGTCCAAAATCCGGCTCATCGTTTTCATCTTTTGCCAAAAATAACGTGACCGAGTTATTTTCTTACAACTTGATTTCTCTTTGTATATTAGCTCACAAACATATATAAAGACATCCCTTCGGTTTGGTATCAATTATGTTTGATTGGGACTTTAATGATTATTTTTATTTGATTGCATTTGGTTATAATAAATATGTTTTATACACACGAGGAATCATTTCCATTGCATTAAGTAACGAAAACAAGTTATATTACCACTGTCTCGAATTTATAACTTCTCGGCGTTATTTTCCCGTGTCAAAAATCTAATTGAAAAAATAAGAAGACGAATGTTTTATTTTAAGTACTAATAAGATACTTGTTTTTCGTGATTATATTATGTTTTCTAGTTTTCAACAATTCCAATGTTTATTAAACAATTTCAACATAGGACGTGTCCAAATACCGTTTCAAACGTTTTCTCATTGTTACGAAAATAAACGTGACCAACGTTATTTTCTTACAAACTAGAATTGGTCTCATATATTATTTCACGAAACATATATAAATGCAGTCCCTTCGGTACATTATATGAGTCATTCATCTTTGATGGAGAATTGAATATTTTTAAATTTTGAATTGTATTTGTTATAATGAGTATAATTGATACAACACACGAAAGGAATCAGTTCCATTGCATGAAGTAGCCGGAAAACAAGTTTATATTACACTCTAATTTGTAACTGCATAGTGGCGTTGTTTTCCGGTGTCAAAAGTTAGAAGACAGATTGTTTATTTTGAGTTGTTTATAAAATATTTAAAATTTTATATCGTATACAAAATAAACAAAACATTTTAAAGATGTTGTTATTTGTTTTGCATTTCATCAAGTAACGGCAACAAGTTATCTTACACTCGAATTTGTATTTTCTCAGCGTTATTTTCAAGATCTATTTGTATAAAGTAGAAAACGAATGTTCATTTACAGTACTTATACAATATTTACGTGACATGCTTTTAAATTACTAGTTTACAAAAATCTAATGTTCATTACTTTGTTTTAACATAGAAATTGTCAGTGTCCAAAATATCTTTCATCATTTTCATTTTTTGCCAAATTAACGTGACAAAGTTATTTACATGCATCTATAGATTTGTCTTCATTTATTATAGTATAATAAAAGATATGTAAAAGGCAGCCCTTCGATGTTATATCTGCGATTTTATATTATTTATTTTCGATGAAGAATTGTTTATAATTTATTTCATTGCATTTCCTATAATGAGTGTAATTTATATACACGAGAAATATTTTCCATTTCATTAAGTAACGGCAACAAGTTATCTTCCACTCTAATATGTATCTTCTCAGCGTTATTTTCCGCTGCCGGAGATCTTTTTGTAAAAAATTGACGACGAATGTTCAATTAAATAGTTAATCAGATATTACGTGCTATGTTATACTAGTCTGCAAATATATTATGTTTATTAAAATGTTTTAACATAAAAATTGTCAGTGTCCAAAACACCGTTCTTCGTTTACATTTTCGCAAACAATAACGTGATTAAGTTATTTTCTAGCATATAGAAACAAAAAGGTAAAAGTGCAGCAAAGAATCAACAACGGCCGTTTCAATGCTAACGACAACACGTTATATTTGTTCATCAAGTTATAACATGCTGCAAAAAGTCGATTGCTCTTCTTTTTTTTTTTAGAAAAATAATGAATCATATTGATGGAGAAAAAAAATTATGTGATATATTATTTTAGTCAACACATATCTAATGTTCAATAAAATGTTTGAAATTTTTTATTTTAATACTTCTAATAGTTATTTTCCGCTGCCAAAGATCTTTCTGTAAATAATTAATGACGGATGTTCATTTAAAGCTAAATGTGATATTTCAAGATATATGGTATACAGATAAACAGTTTATGGATATTTGTTGACATTTAGCATTTTAATATTGTCACACTTGGATGCGTTTATTCAATAACAGACGCAAAACTTCGGAAAGAAACGAAAATGCAAGAAAGGTACAAGTGCAGCAAATAATCAATCACTGCCTTTAAATAATAACAGTAACACGTTATATTTGTTCACGAAGTTATAGCGCCTGTAAGTTACGGTTCATTAGCCTCCTGGATTCGCGCTCCGCACTTAGAGGATAGTGCAAAGGACTTGAGAGTCTGGTGTTTACTATAGTTCGATTAAGTAACTCGTGACCACGACATAGTATCTCATGTGCACCTCTTAAGTATCTCTTGCGCACGACTGAGTAACTCGTGGCCTCAACATAGCATCTCGTGCGCATCAAATATCTCCTGTACACGACTAAGTAACTCGTGGCCACGACATTGTATCTCGTGCGCACCTCTTAATTATCTCATGCGCGCGACTTAGTTACTCGTGGCCACGACATAGCATCTCGTGTGCACCACATATTTAATGTTTTTTCATAATTATGGAGGTTCTCAGGTGAATGTAAGTCGAGTCCTAAACATCACTCAAACGCTTAGCTGAAGTTCAATAATTGTATTTGTATTATTTTATTGTCAACATCTTATTTTATTTGGTAAATGCAAATTTGAAGTTGATGTGATCTCAGATACTGTATTTTCTATTCTTAGTGGCATGATATAGAAACTGATTAAGACCACCCATTAAATTTAATTGTAACCGGGTATTATGTTAACCTGAATCTTCCTCATCTTATATATCTTTCCGCTTTAATAGAATAGCCAAAAAATTCCTTTAAATTGTTTGTAGGATGATATGATAACAACATTTTTAAGCAAGTTTCATTTCAAATTTCTAGATCTTTGTCCCTATTGATACCAAACATATTATGATCGAGCAGGTAACAGTGATTTAACCTATCATCACATCTGTTCATTTAATGGCTAGATTATTGACTAGATTAATTTTATCACGACTAGAAGACTACTAATGGCCTACGTGATTGGCAGCCTGCCATACCAACCCTCATTTCTATGTTTCAAAGTTTTTATATTCCAGTTCTTCGATTGGCTTGTTACACTAGCCATTTACATAAGGGATTTTGAGGGAAATTGTTATATGGTTGGCACATGTTTATTCTAAACGTATCAAATTTATTTTTGTGATTTTCCGTGGTTCTTTTGTTTGTTTAGTTTTGGATAAGCGCCGTAAACGTTTCTCAACAGTATTCCAGTCATGTAACAGCGAGTTAACCTAACCAGCTTGTCTTTAGAAAAGAATTTTATTATTTGTTTTCACTTGCTTCAGAATGAAACTAACAATCCTTCAATAAAAAGTATTTTCGCACATATAAAATATTCCCGACGATAAAAGGAAAGCGAAATTTTAGAATATGATATGTTTGTCATTTGTCCCAAAGCGTTTGACCTAAAACCATGAATCTTGTTAATAATATACTATTTTTGGCCTGACGATAGAAACTAGCTAAGACATATTACCAGTAAACATTTGTTTATCTGTTATCCGTTATTATTGTTTTTAAAATATAACACGGCGGACGAAAATTGTAAATTAAGCGATCCACCGTAATCTGTTTATATATTTTTACTGTATCATATATTGCTATGTATACATCATTATTTCTGGTATTGAAAATGCTCTGTTTTGGTTGCAAACGCATTGATATAACTAAACAGAAAGGCTTAATAAAGTAGCGTAGGGGTAAGGGAAAATGTATAAAAAGTTTACTTAAACGAGTCATAAAACATTTAATTGTACACTGATCGCATAGGGAGTTAGATTCCATACAATTTGGTATACTTTTATGATCTTTTGTAACAACATGAGAAAAACATCGCGAAAATCGTGAAATTACAAATATCTGAAAAAAAAATCACATTTTAGCAGTGCATGAGTTTGTTTGTATCCGGTAACAGAGGAACAAATGTTAGAGAACATGTTACCTTAGCTTCGAAAATGACCCATTTTAGCATTATTTATTGGCATTTTATCTTTATTGCCATCCCCGAAATGGTGATAGCATTTCACATTTGCATATGATACATATTCGTGTAGGTAAGAGAGTTTCATACACAATCCTATCATGAACAGCGGGGTATGCCTTGAGTCCGTTACCAGAGGGAAAAAAGTGCGTGCCCCGTGTCTGGGCAAGGTCGACAATGGCCAATTTATCCCTTTTATATGATAGTGATAGCATACTTGATAATACATGGAGACATACCTATCCAATCATATAAATTAAAGTGGTGCAGTAAGGGATTTTAACAAAAAAAAAATCCCAACTTGAATATAAATATATTGCAGGAGATACTAATGATTGGTGTTGAAATGTTTTGAAAAATTCCAGCTCATTATTGTTTTGAGTAACGTTCATGCATGCATATTTAAACTGATTTCCCCGCCATTTAATTTCTATAACACCCATAAATTAGAAACAGTAATAATTCATATAGGAGTATAGCATCCGGTGTACACATTTTTTTTTTCAAATAGTGAATGCGAAAAAGTGTTACTTTTGGAACAATTTAAAAAGGGAATGAAATATAATAATCTAAATTTTTTGTTAAATTCTCTTACCGCACATTTTAAAGCGGGTGTGCCTTGTTCTCAATAACAGACCGTACAAAATGAGAAATATACCATTTTAACCCGAATAACTTTCTAGACGCACCACACATAATGGTGAAAGCATATACAGTGTGTACTGTATTCAACATAATTTTATAGCAATGCGATATATCTACTTAATAATATCCTAAACATTTGGACGTGCCTTATGCCCATTAAAGTAGAGATATTAAATATTGTGCCCTGTTTCGCCATTAAGCTAGTAACCGGCTATTTTAGGCTTATTTTAATGTTGCAGAAATGTTATTTAAACAGTAAAAAGGGCATTTAATACATTCTCAAGACTATTCTTATTATTTAAAGGATATATAAAAATAAAAAATCAAATTTGCTGCCTAGCAGCCTGAAGGTGGCAGTCTAGCAGCCTTTCAACCTAAAGAAAACTAAGAACAATACAAACATGAAAACATTCGGAAATACATTAGTTGTACTCCTTTAGATCATTCCGCGCCTTTTTTCAATATCGCGATCTTTATTTTTTAAGATGTTGAACTTTATCTTAACATATTTTTTTCATTCTGACGCTTCGGAATTTGTGAAATTAGCAGTCTAGCAGGATAGTACAAACATGAAAACCGTCGGAAATGAATCGGTGGTACATACTTAGACCATTCCACGTCTTATTTCAGTATCGCGATCTTTATTTCTTTAAATATTGAACTTATTTTTTTTTATTTTGACGCTTCGAAATTTGTGAAGTTAGCAGCCTAACAGCCTGGCAGCCTAGCAGCCTAGCAGCCTAAACAAAACTAAGGATAATATAAACTTGAAAATCGTCGGAAATGAATCGGTAGTACATACTTAGACTATTTCACGTCTTATTCCAATATTGCGATCTTTATTCTTAAAAAAAAAAACTTTATTTTTTTTCCTTTCTGACGCTTCGAAATTTGCGGGATTAAACATGTTTTCGAATAACGTGGGAAGTAGTCTTAGTCTTAGAACATTTCTCGGCTAATAATGTCGCTGTGCATGAACAATCAGCGACATCATGTGAGTTATTTATAATATGCTATTTTGTATGGATATGTTTATAATGAAGTTGACGATGTTCAACGCATAAAGATAAAAATGTGTTGAAATGTAAAGAGATATACAATGCATATGTTTAAACGAACACATAAATGAACATAAAGTTTATCTGAACTTAAGAACAATACCCATTTGGTTTAAACATATTTTATTCGATATATCTACATTATGATGACCAATATTTACACAATACATTTGGGTTTGGGCAGAAAGCTATGAAAGCTTATGAGTGTCCTGTCCCAGTTTAAACAATTTACAGATATACAGTTCATGGCATTATCATGCACAAAATTCATTTACGTGAATATATATCAAAGACATTTTCAAAAAATATGTATTTTACAATTAATAAATACTAAATAAATGGTCATGAGAAAAAAAAAGCAAAAGAAAAATGAAACAAAATGGAGGTGAAAAAATAAATTATTATATGACAGAGAATAATGTAGTTAGAAGTCGCCCTTTTAATTTTCACCTAGGAATGTGCAATCGAAAAGACAACTGTTTATTACCGGAGACAAAAGAATGTAATTAGAATCTAAATTGATAGTTATAAAGTACAATTATGCAATTACGAAAAAAAACTAAAAAAACTACCAGCTAATATTGACAAAAAAATTGAGAAAGAAAAGGAGAGGTGGATGAACAATAATAAAGCAAAAGGAGTAAACAAAGATGCATTATATAGTAACTATGTATGTTTAGATGTAACAAGTGTAAGTAAGACTTGGGGTACGCGCTAAAAGCGCTCCGTTTCTCGGATGTATTTTTGAACAGCTGTAAAGATAGATACATTAGACTCGTAAGATAAAGAAGTGTTTCTAGTAAGAATGACATTTAAAGAAGGGTTACAAAATTGGGAAATAGCCATTATCAATTCTGGTCGAAGGTTAGTATATTTAGGGCATTCCAAGAAATAGTGATAAGCATTTTCTCTCGCACCACATCCGCAGAATGGAGATTCGATAATATTCTTTTCAAATAGATCGGTAGAAAGCGAACTGCAGTGAGTGCGTAATCTTGTGTGAAAAATTTGAAGTTTGCGATCACCAGAAAGAAAATAAGCAGGCACACTTGACAAATCATTATTAAGAAGGCGCTTAAAAGAAGCTAAGGTTGAGGCATTTTGCGTTTGGTGTGGAAGAGAATTAAAATCTCTGATAACAGAAGGCAAGAATGATTTATAGTAATAATCTGTATTTGTGTGAATATTCTGTGTGTCGTTTGAGTTCCGGAGTGGGTACCGATACTCACTACCAACAGACGAAGGGATAAGGTCAGAGAGGTATTGAGGGGTAAGACAATTTTTCAATTTAAAGAAAAGAATCAGTTTATTCTTGGTGAATTTGTTCGAGCTCATTTTTATCATTTTGATTGCAATTGTCAAATATTACATCTCCATATTCTATAATCGGTCTAATAAATGATAGGTATATGATTTGTAGTGAGTTCCTGTCGAGTTGAAATTTTAGCTTTTTCATGACATTTATTCTTTTCCAAGCTTTATTTTTAACGTATTCAATATGTGTTGACCAACGTAAACCATGAGTAAAAGTTATACCTAAGTGTTTGTGTTTACGTACTTCTTTTATTTGTGTGTTTTGCATAATAATATGAGGATGATTTATAAGTATGTTTGTTTTACGCGATATTAATAATGATTCTATTTTCAGGGGATTGAATTTTACCAACCACCTTTCGGCCAAAGAAGTTATCTTTTGCAAATCTGTGTTTAGGATAGTGGAAGCAGTGATAGTGTCTTCTACAACAATAAAGAGATTTGTATCGTCAGCGAAAAGTCTATATTTGCATTAATATCGATAACAATATCATTAATATAAACAAGAAACAACAGTGGCCCAAGAATAGATCCTTCTGGCACACCAGCGTTTATATAACTAAAATATGATTTACAACCGGGGAGAACGACTCTCTGTCTTCTGTTCTTGAGATAGGAAGAAAACCAAGAAGAAAGACGACCAGATATGCCGATCGAATTTAATTTGAAAATAAGTCCTTTGTGCCAGACTCGATCAAACGCTTTACTTATATCACAGAAGACAGTTCTGACCTCTCTACCAGAATCAATGGCCTGTGCAAAAATATTATATAAATATGTTAATTGGTCGACAGTGAAGTCTCCGGGAACAAAACCAGATTGAAGAGGTGTGATAATGTTGTTAGATCTCAGAAAATTTAAACGTGTGTCTAATATAATTCTTTCAAAGACTTTGTTGACAGTACTAATTACGATATTACGGGATATGGGTCTGTAATTATTAACTAAAGAAGGGTCACCCGATTTAAAGAGAGGAGAAACATAAGCTTCCTTCCATGCATCTGGAACCTGAGTAGTCTGAATAGAATAGTTAAAAAGAGCACTTAGAGGACCACTAAGTTCATGGGAGAGTTCGCGAAGGATTCGATTTTTGATATTGTCGTATATCCATTTGATCCATGGTTGCCACATCCTGACCTATTATACGACACATCAAAATAATGGAGCGGCGTTGTATGCCTCTACAATTGTTATGCTAATAATTTTACATCATATTATATATAATTTTCATTTTCTTCGATAAATGTTCTGCACGTAAGTGCTTTACGCAAGCTACGCACCGGGCCAGGCTTCGTGTTTTCAGCAAAATAGAGATAGAAAAAAAAAAAAAAAAAAAAACGCAATTACATTCGCCTATTTATTAAACACACGTTGTTTTCATGGATATATGAAAGATGCTTGAAAAGTGATTGCTCCATATATGAATCTGTGATTCCTTTATTCTGACTCCAGTTTATAGACTTATTCGTAAACCCAGCTTAACACCGTTTTCCGGTATGTTATGGGTTTACCTCTGGGGAATTACACCAAATGAAGTTCATAACACTGTTACATTATATTTCTATTTTTTCTATCATTATTTTGCCGTGTAAGGTAAAAAAAACTTGACATGTTTGAAAATTATCAATGTTCCCTTTACATCTATTGCAAATTTTTCAATAAATGGATTTTTTTATTATGAAATTCAATGAAATTAAAACAGTCGTAGTGGCATCTTCCATTATAAATAAAGAGAGATGTTTACTGATTAAACTTGTGTATTTTACTTTATTTTTGTATGGAATTATTCCTTCAATGATATTAGATTATCTTTCTACATATTAGTATCTGTTTATTCAATAACAACCAAAAACGAAAAATTCGTTATTGCACTCCATAAGCGGAATTTCTAATATCTCCAGGAGATTTCCGCGTGGCTTGGTCATTTGTTTGCACCGCGATCTGTTCTTTCGCTATATAAATTACGGAAAAAAAACACCATATTCACGAGCCTACCGTTGAAAAACCATTCAACCAATATCGTTGAAAATTCGATTTTGTACAACTTTGGAGGGTCTACTTTACATGTTTTAAGTTTTAAAGCCCTGACCCAAGTAATATGTCCAGGAGATTTCCGCGTGGCTTGGTCATTTTTTTGCACTGCGATTTGTTCTTTCTCTATATAAATTACGAAAAAAACATCATATTCACGAGCCTACCGTTCAAAAACCATTCAACCAATATCGTTGAAAATTCGATTTTGTACAACTTTGGAGGGTCTACTTTACATGTTTTAAGTTTTAAAGCCCTGACCCAAGTAATATGTCCAGGAGATTTCCGCGTGGCTTGGTCATTTTTTTGCACTGCGATTTGTTCTTTCTCTATATAAATTACGAAAAAAAACATCATATTCACGAGCCTACCGTTCAAAAACCATTCAACCAATATCGTTGAAAATTCGATTTTGTACAACTTTGGAGGGTCTACTTTACATGTTTAAAGTTTTAAAGCCCTAACCCAAGTAATATGTCCAGGAGATTTCCGCGTGGCTTGGTCATTTTCTTTGCACTGCGATTTGTTCTTTCTCTATATAAATTACGAACAAAAAGCATCATATTCACGAGCCTACCGTTAACAGCTATGTAAAGAAGGCACCGGAAAACGGCGTTTAGCTAGGTTTTCGAATTTGTTTTTAAAAAAAAAAATCGAAATCTATTTCCGACTGTTTTCATGTTTGTACAATTCTATTTTTGTTAGGCTGTTAGGCTGCCAGACTGCTAACTTCACAAATTTCGAAGCGTCCAATTAAAAAAAAAAGTTCAATATCTAAAAAAAATAAAGATTGCGATACAGAAATAAGACGTGAAATGGTCTAAGTATGTGCTACCGATTAATTTCCGACGGTTTTCATGTTAGTATTATCCTTAGTTTTCTTTAGGCTGCTATGCTGACAGGCTGCTAACTTCACAGATTTCGAAACTTAAAAAGAAAAAAAAGCTGATAGGCTGCTAGACTGCCAACTTCAGGCTGCTAGGTTGTCAACTTAAGGCTGGTTGGCTGCCAACTTCAGGCTGTTAGGCTGCCAACCTGATTTTTTATTTTTATATATCCTTTAAATAATAAGAATTGTCTTTAGAACTTCATTAAATGCCGTTTTACTGTTTAAATAAAAATTCTGCAACATTAAAATATTTGGCCGCCAGCCGACTTTACAAAAAATGAAAAATAAAAAAAAATAATGTGTTTTTTTTTTCCTTTTATATAGCCTTTAAATAATAAGAAATGCCTTTAGAACTTCATTAAATGCATTTTATGGTTAAATTAACATTTCTGCAACATTAAAATTTTTGGCCGCTGGCCGCTGACTTCATAAAAAAACGATAAAATAAAAATAATTCTCAAAGTGATATTTTTCTTTTTATATATCCTTTAAATAATAAGAAATGTCTGTAGAACTTCATTAAATGCCATTTTATTGTTTGAATAACATTTCGGCAACATATAAATGTTTGGCCGCCAGCAGCTGGCCACTGACTTCACAAAAAATGATACAATAAAAAAATTCAAAGTGTTGTTTTCTTTTTATATATCCTTTAAAATAATAAGAAAATGTCTTTAGAACTTCATTAAATGCCGTTTTATTGTTTAAATAACATTTATGCAACATTAAATTTTTTGGCCGCCAGCCGCTGACTTTATAAAAAATGATAAAATAAAAAAAATTCTTAAAGTGATTTTGTCTTTTTATATATCCTCTAAATAATAAGAAATGTCTTTAGAACTTCATTAAATGCCGTTTTATTGTTTAAATAACATTTCTGCAACATTAAATGTTTGGCCGCTGGCCGCTGGGCCGCCCGGCGGCCAACTTCACGCCGCCAGCCGCTGGGCCGCTGGCCGCCAATTTTACGCCATCAGGGCGCTGGGCCGCTGGGCCGCCAACTTAACACATCTTTCAAACAATTATTTTACCTTTATTGCCACTCCTAAAATGGTGACAGTTTACTTTAAATTATGAATATTTATGTAGGTAGGGGGCATATCAATAGAATCGCAGCGTAAACAGAGTGACATGTGTTCTTTAACATAGGGGGAAAAGTTCGAACACATGTCTGGCCAAAGTGCAAAATTATCTGATTAAGCCCTTTCATCTACATGGGTATATTCACCTTTACTTTGGATATAAGAAACTAGTTAAAACATATTCGAGTAGATAAGGGAAATAACTATACAATCATATCATTAAAAGCATGGTATCCATTGTTCCCGTAATAATTAACAGAGCGACAACAGAGTTTCTTGCCTGTCTAAAGAAAATGGCCATTTTAGCCCTCTTAAAAGCGCATTTCACCTCTCTTGTCGCACGCATGATGGTGATAGCATACTATATTCTACATATTTATATAACTAAGTAATTTCATCTACTCAATAATAACCTAAACACTGGGATGTGGTTTATGTCTAATTGTGGAGTGACAAAAAAAGTGTGCCTTGTTTCTGCCATAAGCTCGAAGCTTATTTACCGAGCAGTTTGCTTTTATTGCCACTTCTACACGATGAAAGTATACTCGCGTAGATAAGAGTAATATCTACAAAATTGTATCCTTCAGAGCGGGGTACACCATGTGTACATTAACAGAGGGTCAAAAGTTTGAGTAGCGTGCGAAAGTAACCAAATCAGCCCTTTTGACACCGCATTGCACCTATATTGTCACCCTTTTTATGGTGATAACACGCTAGAGAATCCATTTTTTTTTATTTAGATAAGGGACATATCGTTACTATCATATCATGAAAGCAAGGTATGCATTGCATTGTTCCCGTTAACAAAGCGACAACAGCTGGAGCTAAGTGTCTGATTAAAATTCTTAGCCCTATTTACACCGCACATAACATTTCTAGGCGCACGCATGTTGGTAATAGCATACGATATTCTTTATAGTTATTTAGCTAAGTGATACACCTACTCAATGATACTCTTAATAATTGGGTAAGCCTTATGTTCATTAAAGGAACAATTGGGTAAGCCTTATGTCCATTAAAGGAGGGATAAAACATCAAGCCCTGTTTCTACCATAAGCTAAAGACCGGCCGCTTTAGCCTTAATTTAGCATGGCATATTACATGTATATGTTACATTTTCATGTATGTTAAGGATACAACCGACAACATTTATTCTCAACAGCGAGGTATGACATGTGTCGTTAACAGTGAACAAACGTTCGAGCCCCGTGTCCGGACAAGTGCATTTAGCCCTTTTTAGCCGCATTTTACCTGTACGAGTATTGCCACATTAATGATTGTGATAGAATACTAGAAATTACATATCGGAGTAGATAAATAATATACCTATACATTATATCATTAAAAGTGGGCATGTCTTGTTCTCTTAAACAAAGCGACAACAGTTGGAGGCCGGTATATGAACAAAATGCCAAAAAGGTATTTTATTAACTTATCAAAGTGACATTGTGCTTATATTTTCATTTTCAAGATGAGCTGAATTGACTATATTTCAAAAGATTGACTGTTTAAATGATGTTTGACCAATAGATTATATTGGAAAATGTTTAGGATACAATTTAATATCTGCCATTAATATAGAAAAACTGTCCCTCTCTTTTTATAAATTGAACGTTACAGGTAAATTCTAAATGATATTTACTATAATTTCGTTTAAATCCGGTGGTTATTTATTGTCTATGCGAAGTAAATTATTAAATCAAAAGGAATTATGGCAAAATGAAAATTTATTTTGACTCTTACCTGTTCACTCACTTTTTCCTTAAAATGGGCATAGTGTCACTTTAATAGCGTATACCACCTTTATAGATGTACTCATGATGGATACCATTCTAGAAGATACATAATTGTATAAATAAGCGATATACCTATTGAATAATACCCTGAACATTTGGATATGCCTTATGTCCACAAAAGGAGGAGCAAAGCATCGTGTCCTGTTTCTACGATTAGATCGAAACCCGTTTGCTTTATGACCAATCCATTATTTTTAAGTTATCTTACATTCAAGATCAGTATGGTGTAAGGAATCAAAACATTTTAATAGACCTTTTTCAAAATTACTTAAAAAAATTCTTAAAGTCTGTATATTAAGTTGTTTACTTGGTTACTTGGATAAACTAGCCATTTCTGCATACAAAACACTTCTGATCCATGTAGTATTTGATAATACAAATCTTGAATAAACGATCCGAAATTATAAAGACAGATACTGGCCTCCTAGATATATATAACATTTATTCAATGTGTCCACTAATAAGTTATTCTCTTAATTTAACTAGATGAAATTCTCTAAAAGAGTAAATTATAAAAAAGGCCATTTAAGTTTACAGAAAGTCCCCAAACAATCATATCCCTGATTTTTGCTAACAAATACAAACATTCAATCGTTAAAGTTTTAAGTATCATTTAAACAAAGACTTCTATTAGTCTCCAACCCTAGAATTAATTTCTGTAGAAAATCCCTACCATTCAAAATTAATTATCGAAAACGATGGTTCTCTAATGGGCTAGCATGTTCTAATATCACATATAATTTCATACATTTATGTCTCATAAAAATTACAATTTATACATTAATTGTTGGTATTTATTTTCTTCAAGCATTTTAAAAACTATACTTGTTTATGTTGTATACATGAAGTATTGTTTTGTTTATATAAATATTTTGTTAGTAACTGTATATACATGAATGTACAATTTAATGTAGGCAAAAAGGAAGTATGGTCTCGCTATTTTGCTTCTTTAAACTTTATTACTATTATCATAATGATTATTATTATTTTCAAATGAGATAATACAAATCTAAGGCTGGGTACCGTACTTAGACATGTGCAGCCAATCCTGTTATGAGAAACCCAAAAGTAGTGGCAAGCAAGCGCCAGTGTACAAAGAAACATACTTGACAAGGCTTTCATGATAAATTTTGATCAAATCCATGAAACCTAAATTGTCATTGTTTATCTCTATATTATCTCTAATATAAGTTAACTCAGGCATATACTCAGTTTTATAACTACGTACAATTCAAAACTTATTATTAAAAAGTATCAGAATACAGAAAATGCTTAGCAGAATATAACAATGAATTAATCTAAGTTTAAACATTACAGCTATTTCATCAATTGCACAGTACATGCTGATCTAAACAATGAACTATTGAGCCATATATATATATAAATATAACATAACATACATGATACAAAACTAGATATATGTTAATCTTACTGGATATAGAATATATTATTGTTACATTGCTAATATATATATATAAAGTGTAGGCCATATCATATCATTTCAAATCACCTTTTACGTATGTTGTTAGAAAGCATCATGGAACCAAAATAAAACACACAATACAAGCCCTCTGCCGAAAATGCACCACAAACTGACAAGGTTTTATTGCACTGGAAACTTTTATAATCGATGTCGGAGCAACTTTATCACCATGTTAGAATTGATTATCTCGTTTATTTGTGTATATATTGCTCCTGTATTTATGTAAATGCATCAGCTGAGTGTTTCTGATAAACATCTCGAATCTTGAAAAAATTATTGAAATGTTAGTCCCTGACTAGTGTAATGCTGTTGAGTCTGTAGGAGCATACAAGTGGAAGATCGGAATTTGACAACGTCGTGCGTAGAGGTTTTCTACAAACTTTATTCACGAGAAGTAGACAAGTCTGACTACCGACTAGATAATCCTGTTTTAAAAAAATATTTCTTTTACATAGATTGACTGAATTTATCACATAGACAGTAAATCAACTTAAGTAAGTCAAATAAAATAAGAATATTTGCCTCATCATTTCTGCAACACAGATAAGCTATTTATTGATCATGATGTAATTTATCACAACAAGTATACCTACTGAGTATTAAGTAGTTTAATTTGTCGGTGTCCGCAAAAGCAATAAGATTTGAACTAATGTCCTACACCTTTATCAAGGAGTAAATGCATGTTAGTATTTTACTTTAGCTAATTTAGTGTATAAGAAGGTAGTGTGAACCGAAATGGAACACTGAAAAGAATATTTGAGCCGCGTCATGACAAAACTAACGTAATGGGTTTGCGACCAGCATGGATCCAGAGCAGCCTGCGCATCCGCACAGTCTGATCAGGATCCATGCTGTTCGCTCACAAACCCTATTACAAGTAGAGAAACTGATAGCGAACAACACGGATCCTGATGAGATTGCGCGAAGGCGCAGGCTGGTCTGAAACCATGCTGGTCGCAAACCCACTATGTTGGTTTTGTCGTGACGCAGCTCATTTAATCTATAACGTCTCATCCTTAAGATATTGCATGAGGAATTATAAGGTAACTACTACATCTAAAATCCTAAAGAAAAAAACTTATGTCGAGTAGATTGAAGAGAAACTACCAATTAATGGCCGTTCATGTGTTTAGGGAGAGAACGCACACTCAGAAACGTAACATTGGTCTAATTCATTAATAAAAGTCTCAATGATACATTAATACATGTATATATACAGTGCTTACTTGCCGTGCAGCCTATTTCTGTTCTAAATTGTTAAAAAATGCATTACATTTTATTCACTGCATACAAATCCATTTTACATTAGTTCGCATTGTATTAGATGATAACAACATTATGCAAACATTCGTGTTTATATAAGAAATGACGTGTTTTGGGCACCATATTGATTTATACTTTACAGAAATCAGCTAACAGTCAGATACTATAACTAATTGAACGTTTACATTGATGTTTGTGGAATTTATTCCACTTTTTCATGTTAATCGTTTTTATCTTCAACGCCAGTCGTGAGACTGATTTTAACTCGATATTTGCCTACAGCCTAGTCTAAATAATTGTACTCTACGGAAAATATCGTTATAATTATGCTAGGCGCTTTACAGTGTTCGAGTATCAACAAGAAGCCCGGCTAACTTTTGAAAATACTTTGTTCTTTGCCTATGTAATGCCAAAGAAAATTTTAAAAAAGGATCAGATCCGAAAGCATAAAATGCTTATATAGGCCTTTTCCTAACATAGAATTAATTACTAGAAATAAGACGGGTTTGAAAATGTTTGAAATATTGAATAAGAAGAGAAAATAATTATTAATACTAGTAGATTAAAGAAACATTAAAAAGTAAAACAGATAAGATAACGACATACGAAACAAAAACATATACATATGTTGATACCTGAACGGAGTAGAAACAGGGACTTAAGATTGAAAAGAAACATAACGTAATAAAAAGTGGAAAAGAGGAAGAGGAAAATCTATTCGGTAAGTAAACTGGAGGAGCAGTAGATGTTGCATAGACTATGGAAATCGTTTGCTATCTCGGATATATATTTGAACTGCCTGAAATAAACTGATGTTGATGTCGTCACTTAAGTTTGTGTCGCCGTTAAGTAGTGTGTGGAGAGTTACATTACAGTAATCTGAAAGTATTTGGAAAAGTCTGTCTCTGATAGAAATGTGTTGTTTGCATTCAAAGAAAAAATGATGGTTAGTTTCTGGAAGTCCACATTGGCATAAAGGTGTGTTTACAATATTTTTTCTGAAAAGATGGTGGTAAAGAAAACTACAGTCTGTTCGTAGACGTGCATGGTATATTTGCTATTTTCTGATATCTGTATATAAATATTTTGGACTCTTTTTAATGTTTCTATTCAATAGACACTTGAAAGAAGATAACAAAAGGACATTTTGTATATCATCTGGAAGTTCATTCCATTCTCTGAGAGCTGAGGGAAGAAAAGCATTACAGTATAGAGAGGTTCTTTTATGAATCCCTTGCATATCGTTCGAATTTCGTAAATTATAACGCGAGGTGTCACCTACAGAGGGAGGGACAAGACTTAATAGGTAGTCAGGAGAGAGTCCATTTTTCATTTTATAAACAATAATTAATTTATGTTTCTTTCTTCTACTGTCTAAAGATTCCCAAGGGACCTCTCGTTGGAGCTGATGAATGGACACAAGTTTAGTAACACCAGACACAATTCTTGAAGCTTCATGCTGGATTTTATCGAGTTCATCTTTTTCATATTGAGTACAATTGGTGTAAACAACATCGGCGTATTCTAGAATTGGCCTGATATAAGACAGGTAGATATTTTCTTAAGATTTACGATCAAGTTGAAATTTAAATTTGCGCATGATATGTATACGGATCCAAGCCCTCTCTTTTACATGATTAATATGAATATGCCATGAACCATCGTCTGAAAAAGTGTAAGCCTAGGTGTTTGTGAGATGTCACTGAAGATATTGTCTGGTTTTGCATTGACAGAGGTGGATGGAATAGTGTAGATGTTTTACGTGTGATTAGCATGGTTTCAGATTTGGAAGGATTAAACTTGACTAGCCATTTGTCAGCCCATGACGAAATCTTGTTAATGTCAGATTGGAGAATACTAGCTGCAGTAACAGGATGGTCAACGATCAAATACAGACTGGTATCGTCGGCAAAAAGATTTACAAAGGACCTTAAGTCAACAACAATGTCATTTATATAGACTAAGAAATGAAGCGGACCAAGAATCGAGCCTTGAGGTACTCCTGCGTTGATTACTGATTAATCAGATTTGGCGCCAGGAAGGACAACAGATTGGCGTCTATTTGACAGATAGTCCGAAAACCAGTCGAGAAGGGGTCCTTGAATACCGGCTCTTTTAATTTCACCAGGAGATCCTTGTGCCACACTTTATCAAAGGCCTTGCTGATGTCGAAAAAGACAATCCGTATCTCAAGACCTTCATCAAGGGCTTTACAGAAGGAGTTGTAAAGAAAGGTTAATTGATTCACAGTTGAGGCGTCAGGTTTGAAACCAGATTGAAGGGGAGATATAAAGTCATTATCATGAAGAAAATTATAAATATACTTGAAAATAATTCGTTCAAATTATTTTACCATGCAGCATAAGAGAGATATAGGACGATAGCTATTGCGGTAACGATGGATCGCCTTTCTTAAAAATTGGGCACATATTGGCATCTTTCCGAGTTTGAGGAATCTTACGAGAGCGGAGCGAATGATGAAAAAAGTGAACAGAGTGGGGATTTGATTACGGACGACGTTTCATATAAGATCCTATTGCTTATTTCATCAGGCCCAGAAGCTTTATTGGTATTAAAAGTTTTGATGGCATATTTTACATCTTGAGTTGTAATATATATTGAACTGAGGGTGTTCCCAGGTTTCTCATAGAAATCGTCAGGAACTTCTTTATCAGAGTTTTCAAGAGAGGACTGATTGCAAAAATAGTTTTTTAATAAGTCAGATTTTGATTTGTTGTCATATGTAAGTCTTTGAGTAACTGGGTGAGAGAGTGCCGGAATTTTTGTTTTTTCAGTAGGTGAAATGAATTATTTAATGAGTCTCCACCAGTCTCTCAGCGATGTTTTGTTTGATGTAAGTGAGTCTGCAAGATTCTGAATGTGGTTGCGTTTGGCCGTGTGAATGAGTGATACGATTTTATTACGTAATTGTTTCAATGAGTGCCAGTGCATAGGATTTTGAGTTTTTTTGGCTCTTTGCGTTTTCGAATAAGCTTTTTGATTTGTGTCGTTATCCATACTGCATCAGTCGGTTTTACTATTATTGATTTTGTAGGTATTTGCTGCTTTGAAAGATCGAGGATTTTGTTGCTTACTAAAGTTGCATGTTCATTTATGTAGTTGTTTGAATATTGTTCCCAGTCAGTTTGCATGATGCTTTGTTTAAGAGAGTTTAGAAAAGGAAAAAAGAGCAAAAATAAGGCTGTGGTAGCGAAGTTTTTGGTCTAGAACTGGTTCCCCAACACCGGAAGTTATTACTCGATGACTACAAGAAACAAAAAAAAAAAAAGATCTAAAACAGAGGCTGAAGTCTCGGTAAAAT
Source organism: Ruditapes philippinarum (assembly GCF_026571515.1). Taxonomy (NCBI): domain Eukaryota; kingdom Metazoa; phylum Mollusca; class Bivalvia; order Venerida; family Veneridae; genus Ruditapes; species Ruditapes philippinarum. The sequence continues at coordinate 13,716 of NW_026854386.1, read as the reverse complement.
GTGTATGTTCGTTTATTAGTTGCTCAAGGTAAAATTGTTGACAAATTGAAAGAAGTTTGCGTGATAATGAAGGACTAGATGGATTAAAGTTAAAATCTCCAGTTACACTGATATCTGGTATATTTGTTCTTCTGCTAAATTTAGAGAGTGTTCAATAAGAGTCGTGTAATGTGAATCTGCACCTGGTGGCCGATAAACAATACCTAGCAAGATACGTTTAGATTGAGATAGAATAATCTCTACCCATACATTTTCTACATTTCTAGGTTCGAAATCCATTCGCCGTTTGTAAAATAGTGAATTCTTAATGTATAGAGAGACTCCGCCATGACTGTCATCGACCCTGTCATTCCTTTCTGGAGCATGGAAACATGGTATAAATATGTCCGAATTGGAGACACTGGGATTAAGCCACGTTTCTGAAAAGGCAAGAACATCGAATATACTAAATTCAGTGGTAAGAATTTCGATTTTGCTTAGCAGACTTTGAACATTATATTGTAGAACAGATAAACAGGAACCTGACGACATTAGACTTGCTAGGTCCAGGGACATAGATGACGTAGTGGACAATGATTCAGTTGAGGAATTTGTTGATGATGGACTCGGATTCGGATGAATATCTCCAGATAAAATAAGAACAATATGCAGCCATTGAATACATAACATTTTAGCGAGAATAGCGATGAGTTGATGGGTAAACGCTACATTTTGAATGTAGCACTCATAGCATGGAATGACTTGTCTGTATGGGTATTTAATGTTGTCTGTAACTTGATTCCTGATGTGGAGAGACAGCGAGTATGTAAGAAACATGTTTGGAGCAATGTGAAATAGAACAAGCATATTTAGTAAGAGGGAACATTTCCATGTACAAGAGTAAGAGTGCATGATAGTGGTGCATGAAAATTTATTCACTATGTAATTGATGTTAGAAACAGCAAAAAGCCGTTACTATCTGTCTCCAAGTATATCAATTATTAGCATCCGAAGCATTCCATTTACAATATTCCGAATAGATGTCCTTGGGGGAAAAGAAGAGTGAATATAAAGGGAAAAAATGTGTTTGAAGAAGACAAAAACTAAACAGAACATGATGTAATAAAGTGACAATTTAAAGATCAATAAACAATATAAAAGGACCAAAAGGAGCACTGAAATCATAAACTAAGATAACAATAAGTGTGCATACTGTTAAAACTACCTGATTTTATATAAAAAGCATGCTTATAAATGGTTACTTGTATTTCAAAAATTTTATCATATTGTACTATATACATATCATTTAAATATCAGTATCATTAGCTCTGAAAGTTTATTCAACAAATATTTTACAACAGTGGTTTTTTTGAAATAGATAGGAAAAAGATAGTAGTATGTTTAAATCATAAACATGATAAAGCAAACTACATATTTCAATACGCAATTAGATATATAAGTATTCTTGTCAGTATCATACTTGAAAAAAAGGAATAAGTGACAATTTGCAAAGTGTACTCATGTATACTAATATGTTTTCTAAGAAAATATTCCTTAAAAAGAGACACAAAATATTGACAATTCAAAGGAAAATTAGCCAGAAGCATATACAAAACTTATAAGTGCATATAAGCTATACTATTTATTGATTTTATTTACATAAACTATATGACTAGTATTTTGTTGAAGTTTTCTAAATTATCTTCATTTTTCATTTAATTTTGAACAAGAAAAGCAAACAAACATACCAATATGTACATATACACGTATATAAAAAAGCATGTATGCACACATACATCTATTATACATATGTACACACATTTGAATGCATTCATGGTAAGGTTAATCTTATTAATACAATCATATAACATATTATTAGGTATTTCTATGTAGTTTGAAAAGCTCATTTACTTCAACAATATATGATATTGATTTATAAGTATGAATTTTTTATTATAATCATTTAGGCAAATAAACATACAAAATATACATAGACACGTACATGCAAAACAAGTAAAAATACAAAAATATTTAAACACGTACATACAAAAACACACATTCATACATACATACAATGTACATATGTAAACACATTTACATATGTACACATAAGTACATACATATGTACACACTCACATATACATGTGTTCATGGTAAAGCTTAACCTTATTAATGCAATCATATAACATATCAAAAAAGGTATTTCTATGTAGTATGAATAGCTCATTTACTTCAACAATATATGATATTGATTTATAAGTATGAAATTTTTATATCATGATCATTTCCTTATTTGTATTTGCAAAAAGTCGCAAGTAGTCCGTCTACATAAATTAGGGTGTGCATTAATTTCTCACATAAATAAAAAGATCTTTTATGCATATCATGCAGAAAGAAAAAAAATGTAAACAATCAAAATGTCCAGTCAGCTTTATGGAATGATTGAAATAAATGCACATCGATTTGTTTGTTTTAATTATTTTTATACAATTATGCAGGAGTTAACAAACTTTTTTGTAAACCAAAAACATTAGGTCAAGAAGGTTATTTTATAAGAATGTTAATATCTGAATACGAAATGACACAGTTTGCAACCAAATTTCTAACCCGCTAGTTGAATTCATTTCCATATTTAAAATAAGCGATCTTACTAGCTGTGTTTTTGAGTCATACGAAGATAATACGTTTACTCGTTATTATTTGGTAAATCAATTGCGTTTATATATGTCTACTTGGTTAATCTTGTAATGGACTGAGCTGGTATTTTTAGAACTGACGAACATTCTGTTTATCTTGCTCGGATTGTTTGTATTTATACACCTCTACACACTACCACAAACTTCAAGAACATGTCGTACACATTATCGAAAACATTCAAAAATTATCTTTATTCAGGTTTATATGTAACTTACTCAGAGTCTTTGTTATGATGCTTGTTGCCAAAAGAGGAAATGTGTTGATTGTAAATAAACAGGGTTAATGGCTGTCATGTCAAGATGACAAAATAATTTTACTATTTGGGGCTCAAACAAATTCAGCGCATTCAGTGCCTTGATTTTAACTGGTATCATCGTACCAACTATATATTGCATGTTATTCATTATATTTACACCAAACGATGTCACATAACAACGTAGAAAAAATACCCTACACGAGCGGTTTGTACTCTTAAAAATGAAATGATCCATTTAATGTAAAGAAAGTCACATTTTTATCTTTTGTGAACTTGGTTTGAAAAGTTTCGTAAGCTTTAAGATTTAGGATTAATTTATTTTATTTGTATATACCTTTATCTTATAAAATATTTTTACAATATTTATATAAGTTCTCTTCGAAAATCACCCTCTGATGAATTATTTAAACTGTGTTAATTGAGGAAATATCTCTTTTTGCTATCGTTATGCCATGCTGACCCTCTCTTGACCCTAGTTTATACCGTACAGCCTGTCCCTTTCACTTTCCTTTGTTTTCCACGATAATTTTCCACCAGCAATTTTCTTTTAAAATAAACGAATAGTCAAATTAAAAACAATTACTTTTTTGGTTAATACAGATATCAATATTTTTAGTTAATTGTTTTGGTTTTTTTTATTTCAAAGTTTCAAAAATATTTGGGCGTTTATAATGAATCCTATTTTATCTAAGCATTTAAAAGTTCGACAACAAGGTAGTTTTTCTTTCAACACGTATGAAGCGTTTGCTTAATTAAGAATAAAACGTTACCTTAATAATACAATATAAATGGAATAATGTTTAACATAAAAAAATATTATGGTGCCTGATTTGTGTCAAATATAACACCTTTATTTTATGAATTTTCAGGAAAAAAATACACCTTTCATTGTGTTTAGAAAAGCGCCTTATTGTTAACACGGACTAGATATAAAATTAGTTGAAGCTGATTATGATGCTGGTTCTTCGGGAGCGATAATGGGAATTTTATTGGCTTGATGTAACCCCCTAATTAAATGGTAGATTTTTACCAGTTCAACGTAATAGATTCTGACTGGCTAACATAATCAAAAGGTGTGAATATTTGTTAATAACTACAAATTATAAACAAGTTAAATGTTGTTTCTGCACATCAAAGACGCCGCCAAATGATGTTAACGTTCACAGGTAATGTACAAAATCAGCCTTGACAATTGTTCTCTATTACAGTTGAATATCCGGAGCACTAATCAATTTGTGTCCATTTTCTTGGTAGGTGCTCGGTTGATAATCAATTGCAATTAATGTGAAAAAGTGAAATATATAAGTAATCCATGTTCTAAAATTCTGAAATATGCTGTTGCGACAAAAGATTGAAGCAACACAAATTGGGATAACAATTAAGACGTATTAGACCCTAATGGGCACTATCAGGAACTAAATAAATGACAGTCACTAGGTCAGATGTATACCTTAAAGTAGCTCTTATGCAAAATTTAAACAAAGTTTACCGTACGGAAAATCAAGTTCATGGCCACTTTTCTGAACTCAAGCTCAGGATGTTATGAGGCCCTTTTCAGAAATGAGGAACGTTTAAAAACTAATCTGCAAATAAATTCTAAAGAAAAAATGTTTCCCATGAATGTTGGTAAGAAAACAAATAGTACCCATTCAGCTAACAATCCACACTAAGAAAAATTATTTTCTACTTAAAATTTATGAAATCTGTAACTAAAAAATGTTACCCTACCCCACCTTTTTACCAAGCGTCTGACCAAATTTTTCTACTAAGGGGAGCCTAATTCAAAAAATTCTTAAAACTTACCAAATGAGTGCCTGTTTTCAAATTTCCCTAAATTTTTTAAAAAGAAGTATATTGGTTGATCTTGCTAAAATATAAATACTTTTACCGTCTAGTTTTGATTATTATTACAGCTTTGAAAAATCAGGTACCCACTATTTTGTATTCACTAGATTTAATGCAGAATTTAAGCAATAAATACCTATATAAAAATTAAAAAATTCAAAATTAAACACTTTTTTCTTTCCATATGGGGAATTAGAACGACCTACATAAAATAAGTTTAAAAGAAAAAAAGAAAGAAAAAAAAAGACTTGACCCTTCTGGGGATTGAACCCATGGCCCTCATTTTCAAGTATTTAACAGTAATTCTAGCCTCCATTTCGAATACTCTTCAACGCGAGGCTAATGCATTTAGGTGCTAACCCCTTAAGATTAAAGCAGAAAAAAGGCGCTGATTTCGTCAGGGTCTCAGAAGTCAGACAATGAAACGGTTGTGAGATTAAAAAGCCAATGTGCTTTTTTGTAAGTGCCATAAAGCTGTTTTCCAGGTTATAACTGTGGGTAAACGCGCTATAAGAGGCTAATTGCAAACTCATATTCCTCTCAATGTTTACTTGGGGTTTAAACAATTAGAACCTCTCGTTCCGAATCGAGCGTGTAAACCCTTTGACCACATTGAAAGTCATATCATAGATAACGGTTTTTGAAGAAAACCAGATTATTCTAAACTCTACATGTTTCTAACCACTAATTTAATTTCAAATCATTTTTGTTGCTAAACCTGTTGCCGTTAACACAGATGCTAAATAATGCATGTAGCTGTAATATACGCATGTAGTTTATATAAATCTGTAAAGAAGTTATACACAATTACGAGAAAAAAATTCTACGGACCCCGGATCAGGAATATTTTTTTCCTCCTCCGATGAAGGCTTGAAAAACGGTGAAGTGGCCCTGTCATTTAACAATCTTTACAAGTGCTCACCCCCCCAATTTCCGTGTTAGTGTGATTTATACAAAAGAGTAACGAAACCCCTTCGATGAGTTCGGACTTCTTTCGGATTTTGCTATTAAGCACTATCCTGCAGGTCTGAAATTTCGCTACCAGTTTGTAGACCCAAACAAATAATTGACGTGATTGGTAAACTTTAAAATAAACTTCAAGACAAAGTAAAGAAATAATCTTCGTTCGCCGTGAATATGCCCCATTTATATGCGAATTGCATAATATTCGAATGATTCTCGGAGACGAAAAGTTCGTCGTTATTTAGTTTAAACATTATTTATTTTCTTAAACCTTAACATAAATGACATTTACCACACATTGCAAACAAATGTAATTCAGACTGGATTGGGAAACAAGTAAACAAACTTTATCAATTCCTCCCAGGAAACTGTTCTTGTTAAACAAAGTTAATAGCAAATAATAGTTATGAATAAATTTTTAAATATAAATAAATTCTTAGTTACGTATTGTTTACTTGTTAATAAAATATTAAACCAATTGATAAAAAACGCAAAATTTTTATTTGCCTGGAATTTAATACGTATAATCCACTAAATGTAAATAAAAAACTCCAGGCAAACAGAGAACAGAAATCCTTGAAAATAAACTAATGCAAAATATGTGTCTACATCGTAAAATAAACGTACATTTTTTATCAGTTTATTATTTTATATCTTAAAGTCGTTAATTATTTTCATGAATAAGCACACGTTTTGCCTTTTTGTAAAATATTTGAAATGCCGAAAAAAAATCCATTGTGTATTTTAGTCAAACCCCCTTGTTCCCCTTGTCCGAAATTTGGTTCCCGTCATTAGAACTATAGACTGGCTCATTGGCACTTATTTATTACGTAAAAAAAGTTAGAATATGATATATAAAGATGGCACTAATCACTTCAGTTAACCGGTTTTTTAATTCCTTAGGCCTCGGTGACATGCTGTACATCATAAAAGCTATTCTTATTAGAAAAAATGAAAAACAGTGTTGATTTTGTTAAAACAAAAAAAAAAAAATTTCAAAAAAACAAGACTGAAATTGTCCTCATTTTGAAAGTTATACGAATGCATTGTTACAACCGCAAAACGTCCGTACCGCAAAACGTACGTATATGGACGTTCTTGCGGCGCATATCGTCCACATTTAGTGACGTACATTTTGCGGCAAAAGACATGGCCCTGCCGCATAACGTCCATGTTTTTTAAAATTTATATAATTTTCGTTAATTTTGACTAGTTTTTATGATTGTTATTGTGTGTTAATTTTAGCTCATCTGAGTATGCGCCTGTCTGTCTGTCCGTCCAAATTTAGCTTGTTACCACTCACTAGCATTCACATACCCTAACCAATATGTCCAGAGTTATCTGTCCTTGAATTACAATATCTGTTATATTTCACATTGTGTTACCACTCCAACGCTTCCATTTCTTCTTCAATCTTGACAATTTCCGACAAAATATCTTTGACCATAGTTTTGTAGTTTCAAAATATTTGAGCCGCGCACTATCGTCATTTTTTTCCACAAATTTTTCCACATCAAGAGATGATTTATTCCTGGTACTATTGGGATGAATGTTCAATAATGTACAATATCATCTTTGAGAAAATAATATCTAAGAGCGAGAACGCTTACAGGCGTTAAGTAACTGAACCCGAATACGGGATACACGGTTTTGTAGAAGAGCCGGATAACGGATCTCCTCAACCCACAGAACCGTTTTTTCTGTCACGCTTTATCTAGCCTTTAAAACGATTCTATCACGCCGAAAACTTTTCCTCATCGTAATTTAGCATAATCAGGGAGAACCCTACCAACCTGACAAATATGTTAATATAGCAAGTAACAAGAAATATCTTTAAAAAAGATAAACGGTGTTGATGGAAAAGATTTTCATGTATAAGAAAGAAAGAAATATAAAGCGGCAAAGCGGACGCAAGTTTAGTAATAATATTTTTACTTGTTATATTTTTGTTGCCAAAACCCATCACTGCCTTTTAGCATGGCCCTAAGGGATTAAAGCGACCCGAGTCATATCCCCTCTCATATATAGCTCTCTCTCTCAAATATGACTACGCTGTCAAAAGCCCCATTCATCCCCCGTAAAAATGAACGTTTAGAACCAAACCTCTAATAGTTAACAAGAACACAGAAAAACATTCAAACTTCTAGATGCAGTTATATGAAAAGCTTTTGTCAATCAAAAGCAAAACTCAATTTTAATTTTTTGTCATTCACTCAGTCCAATCCCCGGTTCGTCCGTCCGTATAGACGTCTTTTTCTGTATGTCTATAAGTTTACATTTATTATAATATCATCGTTTTTATTATCTCTGCTGCTACTGCTGGCTGGCTTGGTTCCATAAAAAAATTCATTCGAAAAACATCCTTGGTTTAAGCATATTCATTTTTTTAAAATAAAAAAGTCAGAATTATATAAGATCACAAAAAATATTGCACTTTAATGTTTATTTCGTCATATCTTATATACCTGAAACAATATGAAAGTGACAAAACAAATAAAAAGTAACGTTTATAATGAATATATTTAAATACACAAAAATTATGGACGAAATGCGACGCTGCGGTGTTACAATGCATATCTACTAGACGCCGTGTGCACACAACGTCTAATGAACTGACGACATATTAATCCTTGAATTTGTGCAATGAATGGTTTGCTGGAAGAAAATTAAGGGAACTCCAAGCTGCCAAGCTAAGGGTTTTAATCAGAACAGGAATTCACAACTGCTTGAAGTGTTTGATGTGATTAAAATCCTTTATGAGGAATTTTCATACATATTGGCCGTTAGTTACTATAAAAATTGTTTCACAGGTTTTCAATAAATGAACCCATTCTTGGGTTTATTTTTCACTACAATAACAGAGAACGGAAACAAATAATGGATTTTTGCAATGTAACATCTTTTTTCTGGCAACAGTTTTCTGGGTAAAAATGTGTTGAAAATGGGCCTTCTATACTGCACAATAAAATTTTTTGGCTCATTTGAACCAACCAATGAAAGATTTAAATCTGTTTTTAAGACAATAGTAGGCTTTTTCATATCTTGTTATCATAAAAGAAACTTGTTGTGCAAACTATTATTTAAAAATAACTTCATTTCGGTATGCAAACACTTCAGAAATGAAGACAAAAAATCAGGCATGTTATGGCAAGTCACTCCTGTACTCCCTAGTGTATTTCAAAAAAGGTTTAAAAACAATATCTGCATTCACATATTATTATTTATTAAAACACACATACATTTATTTAACTATAGTTGTCTAAAATAAAATATATGAATAAATATTCCTTTTTATTTATTATCGTTATTATTATTATTATTATTTTTATTTATTATTATTAATTATATAACTGATCAAGCATTAGAATTAAATTTTGCCTAGTATGAAAAAAATATCAATGCTTATGTTATACATGTATTTCAAAGTTATCTTTATGGATACATGATATTTCTATTTAATATTGCATTATTTTGACTTAGTATGCTGGTTTCTTCCGCATTATCACGGACCTTTAAATTAAATCCGTGGCATTATTAATGCTAAATGCTTTATTGCACAAACGGTATCTAGGCATATCACGCGTTTTCAAAACAGCCAATGAGTTTAAAGCGTTGGTTTTGTATCACGTGAATCCTATCAACCAATCAGAAATAGCGCGGGCGAAATGAAAAAAGAAAAACGCGATTGGAAATGGATGGTAAATAGAATTCAGAATATTGCAAAACAAGGTAGGTTAAAATTTTATTTTTTATCGTTGAAAATATCAATATGCGTTTCAATAGAATAGTTGCATTTTGTGAACAACAGCTTATTTAAGGGTTAAACTGATTTGTTTTTAGAAAACTTTAACACTTTTTAATCTGTTTCGCTATTCAATTATGGCCCCCGGATCAGATAATTAAAGCAAGGAATTTATATCCCCAAAAATTTAGACTCTGAGGTTACGAGTTTAAATTTTGATTTCTAAACTGTATTTTTGTGTAATAAATAATTTGTTTGAAAAATGCAAAAAACAAAAAAGAAAATGTTATTTCTAAAATACGTTAATCATAACTTCCCTTTAGGGTACAAAAAAACACCACGTTAAAAATTACGACATTTTAAACATCGAAGATGTCAAGGTATTACGGGCCCCTGGACATGGTAGTTACAAAAGGATTAATCATGTGTGTGACACGACCTATGTATGCTTGATTTGGTCAACTGATTTGACTTATAAAAATCTTGAGCGATTCTAATTATCACTTAAAATCAGGGGTGCGAGTCAATGCGCAATCACTCAAATTCTATTTGTTTTAATAGTACTTTATGAAATAGATAGCCGAAAAATAGGTTTTTTTTTTTAATCTATTCAATATAATAACAAAAAATTATGAATTTAACAGATTAACATATTTTAAAAGAAAAAAAGCTTAAATACTTCTAAAAAATATGTTTATAAATTTTTAGATAAATCGTCTTTTTTCAGTCTTGAGTATTCAACGAGCAGAATATGGTTTTATATTCACAGTTTTTATTTTTATACAAATCCCCATTATTTGATGCAAATATAAGTCACTTTAAAGACTCCGCTCTTTTCATTTTTATTCACTTTTTTAAGTTTCTATACCATGTTTCTATATATTTCTTATTTATATTAACCCATATATAAATTAATACAAATCTGAAACAAAAATAGCAAAACCAATTTCTTTTTTTATTTATATCATCATACATTTAGATTGAATAAAAAAGAAAAATTTGTCAGAATATTTTTTTTACAATAATACAAAGAATGACAGATAAATACCCTTGATGTCAAAAGAAAATGCTTATATTTACATTGATACGAAGCTTAGTGTCGGTGTAAGAATTTTTTAAAAATCGTGCATATAAATATAGCAAAGAACCAGAAGTTTTAAAACGGGTTTGTTTGTATTGTTTAGCATAATTAGTAATAAGGGAAGATCGAGTTTACTCGCAATTTTGGACAGGCAACTCTTTTTTAAACGGAAGAGTATACTGACCCCCCTTATATATTTTTTATGCCTTCAAGAAAAAAAAAAACCCTTTGTATAATACATATCTTTAAAAATTGACAAGTTATATAATATTTAAAATGGAAACTTGCAGAGTTTTATCTGTTATTATAAAACCATAAATCACAAATATGCATTGTTTTCTTCGAATTTATATTTGGAATTTAAGAGAACAGAATGTTCTTCTTTAAAATACAGTAAGTTGTGCACTTTAGCCTTTATCATATGAATCTCATGAAAAAAAGATGTATGAATTTATAACTTAAATTAGATTTTCTTGGTATAATTAGTCGCATCTATTATTATAATATTAAATGGCCCTTTTTTTCGTTTTGATATAAAAAACATGTTTAATCATTGGAAAAAGATGTAAAAAAATTTTTAGTATAAGTTACTCAAAGTTTCCAAAAACCATTAATGATTTATAAAAAATAATAATTATATAAAAGTTAAATTATAATATTATATATAAAACTTGCAAGGGTTTCTCGTGTACCGCAAGCGTGTTATCTAAAAAAGATCAACCCTTAATTTTTGGAAAAAACCTATAAAACATCATCTAAGGGTAAAAACTCAGGTTTAAAAAATAAATATATTATATATGATTTTATTTATCTCTATATCTTGTCAAACAAATTAAATTGGGCCCCGAAAAAAAATACTGTTTTTCAAATAAATTTAAAACGTTTACTCCAAAAAAAAACGTTTTTGCTTCTTGAGGTAGAATTTCAACGAAAAAAGAAAAAAAAATATTTTTTTTATAAAATAAAAGTAAAATCTTAAAAAAAGCTTTTAAATTTTTAAAAACGTATCTTTAAACCCGTATTTTGTAGCCCCAAAAAAAAAAAGAAAAGAAACCCCAAAATTTAACCCAACCCTAAAATAACTTTTAAAAAAAACCCTTTTCGAAAATTTTGGGTTTTTATCATGTTATTCGTCGTATTTTAAAAAAGGCATAAAAAAATATATAAAGGGGGGGCAAATAAAACTCTTCCCTTCTTTTTTCCCTTCGATATTCTTTTTTTATTTATTTTAAAAGTTGTTCAGGAAAAGCACAGATTTTTAAATTGTAAAATACATTTAACTGAGTTTTCAAAAATTTATATTTGGGTTTTGGGATTTTGGGCAAATTTTTTAAAAATTTAAAAAATTTTTTTTTTTCTTATTATAAAATTTAAAAAAGTTTTTTTTATTTTTTAAAATAAACATTACGGATAAGGTGATATCGCAAAGGGTCAGTCCCCAAACCAAAAGCGCCCTGTTTGAGGAAACAGTTATTTAAAATTTTTGTTATTTTCATAAATTAACTGTAAAGGGGTCTTTTTTTCATCTAAAATTTTTTCCCGGGATTCCATATTTTGACAAAATTTTTTTCACATAAAGCGATATTCGTAAACAAACCCGGGCCCCCGCACGAACACACAAACAATTTCCCTAACTACACATCACAAAAAACTGCACTTTCAACAGTTTTAAAACCCATTTTTCCCCCACATGTAAATCATTTTATAAAAATTTTTTAATGGGGTCTTGAAGTTATATTTTTGATTTTTTCAGGACATTTGAAACAGGGGTTTTTAAAAAATTTTCCCAAAGAAATTTCCAGCTGCCCCCTCTTAAAAAGCAATTATAGATAAAAGCAAATTTAGGGGAAATATGATGAAAATTTTCCACGTATATACTTTGGGTTGTTTTTTTTGTAAAAAAAAAATTACGACAATTCAGGGGACGAAACCTGTCTGTAAAAAAGGGATTTCCCCCGGGACTCACATATTCCCACCCCTTTCCCTGCCCAGCATGTGTTTTTAATTCTTTCTCCGGGCAAAAGACAAAGTAAATTTTTTTTGATTAAAAACCGCTTTTAAATTTTGGACATGAATAAATGGGAATTTTATAAAAACATTGGTTCTCTTTTACCCTTATTAAAATTTCCAAATTCTTAGGGGGGAAATGATGTCACATTTCATCAATGACGTAAAATTTAAGGGCCCCTTTTTAAGCTTTTTTTGATCGCTTTTTAAAAATTGCTAAACACCCAAATACCTTTTAATTTTGAAAAAATCAATATATAAAATATAAAAAAAAAAATTTCCCAAACGCACCCCAATTTTGGTTTTTAATATAGAATGCACTGTGAAAATGCCATTTTATTTTTTAAATTAGTTTTTTTTTCAAAAACCCCCATTTTACTGTATCAAAAAGTTTATGTTTTTCTTACAGTTTAATCACTTTTTTTAATAAAACCCGGGCGTCAGGGACAAAACCACATAAGGGTTTTCGCCCAAACAGGCCCAAAGACAAGCCTCGAAACCCCCGCGCAGTCTGGGTCGGGACCCTTTGCTTTTTCGTATAAATTTTTATTTTACTTGTTAAGGGTCTGTAAGCGAACAGAAATGGATCCTGTTTTCCGACTCCCGGGGAGGGCGTAGGGGGTTCGGGACCCAAATGTTGGCCGAAAACCCCAATTATTTTTTGGTTTTGTCGTGACGCGGCTCATATATTATTTTAAAATTGAAAAATACTTTTTTTAAACCTCCCGGTGGGGTAAGGAAAAAATTTACGCCCGCTTTGTTTAATTTGTGAAGAGGGGACGTTAAATTTTTTTTTTGTAAAATGAAACACTAAATTTTAAAAAAACCTTTGTCTGAATTTTAAAACGGGGTTTTTCCCAAAAAGGGTGAATATAATTTTAAGATTAGAAACCCAAAATTTTTGAAATGTTTTTGAGGGCCAAAAGGTTAGAAAAAGTATTAAAAAATGTCATAAAAAAAAATTTTTAAATTCCACAATTTCGAGCTATTTTTTCCAAAATATAATTTTTATTTTTTTACTTTTTAGAAAAAATGAATTGGGATTTTAAAGGGGCATTTTTGTTATGGTTTTTTAAAATAATTTAGATTTTACATGTTCAGATGATAGTGTTTTTTTACCTGTATAGACCCTTTCTTTTTAAAGCG
>NW_026854385.1:0-66853 GCF_026571515.1 Ruditapes philippinarum | reverse complement strand
GTTGTGGTGGAGCGAAGAATCGAACCTGCGATCCTTGGATCACAAGTAAAGGGCGTTAAGACTTGACATCGGGTTCCGACCTTTTAAAACTAAAGCTTGTCAAGAGCAATTTTATATCAATTGTGCATGGCTAAAAGTGTTTCAAAAGACATTTTTACATGTCCATAATACAGAAAATGTATATTTTATGTGTAGAAAGTATGTTGAAAGTGACATTGTAATAAACATAAAAAATGAAAACTGCACATTTCATTCAGCAGCAGTAAAGCTTTTAACCATTAAATTTATGGTACAGTTTAGTATTTATTTTACTATACGAAATTGAATTAATTATACCTACTTCACTGCATTCTTAAAATCCACGTGTATCAACAATACTATCACCGTCAAAATGTTCAATAAAACTTGTTTTATCTGCATGAAGTTTGCAAATAATCCATATTTAAAACGTTTGAACCGTCTCCCAAACTTTTTGTCATGTCACAGTGCAAAAAAATCCTAAACCAGAACACTGTATCGAATCCGTTTTTACACGTAAATATATACAAAATAAAAATTTAAATGAAAATTTGAGCGTTTAATATTTGGTTTTCTTCAGTCCAGTTCATATAACCCTATATCCTTTTGTAAATAAAAAATCCAACTAGCTTGTAGCGTGTGTATTTATGTATACACCGGTCGATTTGGGAGAAATAATCCTTCACGCAGAGTGGTTTATTATGGTTTAATTTTCATCGAAAATTCAAATAAAACATCAAATTATTTACTATCTTAGGCTTATGATAAGAAAAATTTAATTTGTTATATAGACTTAGAGTTGTAAACTTAGTTACATTTTTACTATATTTATTTACTTTAAATGGTCTGCAAAAGTAGCCATAAAGTATTGGCCAGTTATGGTAAAATTAGTATATATCACCCTGTTTAAGCATTCACATCTACTTAAAAATGGACAGTACACACAACTGGCAAATATTCAATTCGCAGTGACTAATCGCAGTTTGCGGTATTTGATATTATTCTAACTATAGTTATATATAACAAGATGTTTCTTTAAAAAGATACTCGGCCGAAACTTGCATAAAATAAGCTACTACTTACCATGCCAACCTCAAACAGGACATTTTATTCGTCCTCAATAGTTTTTTTTTTTTTAAGTTCATTTTTACCCGCAATGTTTTTCCCCATTAATTGTCATCTTAGATTTAAACAATATTACTTACATTAAAATGGAATTTGATTTGAATAGGAATTTATAATAAAAAAAAAGATTTAGTAGATACTGTACACTAATTCAACGGAGAATTTTGCAACTGTAAATTAGTCGAAAGTTCGTTTCAATCGTCTTATGCCCGGTTCGAGAAGAGAATATTATTACTAGAACAGCTTAGAAGAGAAACCAAATCGAACGCAAAAGTATCTTAAAGGCGATCTGTCATATTTGATTTCATTTATTTATTGAAAAGCTGTTAGAAACATCTAGAAAATATCATTATTGTGTTTTTTTACTTATTCTGACTTATATCTTTTCCCAACACTTCTTGCCATCGCGCAATCGAACAGACCTCTATCTATAACGGAAACTTTTCTAAAGTATTAATCGAACAGGCTATAAGTGTTAAAATGACCAATGAAAATTCTGCCTATATTCATTTCTTTACTGTTAATTTTAGCGGAAGTCAAGGTGAAATCAGATGGCCTTCGGCCGAAAAATCAAATTGATATTAAAATACTCAAATCAACAATACACAAAATTTCTTAGTATAGTATAGACACAAATGAACTTGCATTTTTTGTTAAGCTGGTGGGGTTATCTTTGCAGAAAAACGGATACATCCTGTACAAAAATGTATGAGGGAAATGATGAAGACACCAACAGCAAAATACAACTTCAACGAAGATGTATCCGACATAAAAAGCATAGCATCAAATAAACACAAAATGAACTTCGTCGACATTATAGATTACATCATCACGAAATGAACTACGTCAAAATTATAAACTTGAATCAGCTTGAAATGATCTTAGACAGCACATTTTCAACACATTTGAACGTAGTCAGCACATTTCCGACAAAGTTATAGCCATTTCCTTTACGTTCGTTACTTAATGTAATCAAACAATTTTGCTTCTTAAAAAAGAAGCATGCGAGAGGTCTTTTTGCAGCTTTGGAAGATTTGATTTATTGTTCAAATGGCAGGAAAGTAAGAATTTCAGATTGGTCGAATTGCATCTGCGAACAATAGCAAAATACCGGCTATTTACGTCAGGCTACGACTAAGAGTTCATTAGGAATAATTGGCGAGGTGTTCCGAAGATAAAGGAGCAGCAAAACATCGATACACGGTTCGCTCGGTTATATAATAGTGTTTAATGATATTGTAGCTATATAGTGTTTTATGTTACTAATTTTCGAAACATGAAATAGTAAAATGCTATTCGGAAAACAATAATCAATTTATACAGTGTAAAGGAGTAAGAAGGATGATCCAGAATTACACGGGGAATTTTCTTCTTCTTATAATTCCGATGAATTTCACGTTTTCTTTATTAAATTTATACCTGCGGAAGTTTGAAAACGAAATGAACCACTGTTCGAAGTGTCAAATGTAGCGTAAATGATACTTTCCGATTTTTCCTTTTACCGATTTGTTCATCTCGGTGTTAATTTTCGTTTCAGTTAATTTGTATTTTAAAGTGGAGCATGCGCATATTTTCAAAGATTGGTTCAAATGATTTAAAGCTTTAAATGAGATTCGTTAACTTTAATTCGATACGCAAAAAATGAATGCCGCCAGGAATCATTCTCCACTCTGTGGAGAGTCTGATGACCTCTCCAATCAAAGCTTTCATAATTGCATATCAAAGATTTGTCAGATTGTGAGTTAGACTTCGAACAAATATATTGTTATGTTTATGGCTACAAATATCGCATCTTGTTACAACAGCAGAAGAAAAAAGCTATCAAGTTTCACAAATTGGCATTCTTTAAGATTAGAGGCTATTATACAAGTATCGAAACGTCATTACATGGTGTAGTGTTTGCCGTCGAGAGTTTCGTGTTATCATACTTCTTTTTATTCTCTATTCAAATGAATTTCTTATCCTTTCGATGATTATATGTTCAAATGATATTTAGATAATACAAGCAAGAGGTCCACACGTTAACATCAAAGGTGATATTTATTTTTATCGAACTAATAACTCTTGAAACGAGTCAAAGTATGTAGAAATTAGGATCGGAAACTTTGTTGAGCTACGTTGGGCTAATTTATTGACCGAAAAAGTCTGTATTACTTACTATCCCCCTTTCAGATATATATTTTACTGAAGCAGATAACGCATTTTTATTTTTCCTTAGTTGAACTTTTAGAGGTACGGGTTAAAATTATGCACTTGTTCATACGTCACGGCTACTATCCTACATCATCACCATCATCATCATCACCATCACCAGCATCATCATCATCATCATCATCATCATCATCATCATCATTACCACCACCATCATAATCATAATCAGCTCCATTATAAGCAGTATGTATGACCAACATAGGAACTAACCGCAAAATTAGCACTATATCGGATAAAGTATGGGCAACGTAATATCAACGAAGTACGATAAAACATAAAAAGTTTGAACAACGTAGTATGATTACTACAAAAAGAGGTACGTTAATACAAGAACTACTGGCAAAGTAATATCTACACCACAATCTACACCACAATAGTATCGTTGAATAATGCTATATCTCTATCAAAAAAGTAGCATTTTAACGCTACAAGTACAATCTTTACCACATAAGCAGAATATGAAAGCAAAAATGAACAAGTAACACCGTATCTGTTTGCAGCACCCTATTGACTCGTTTTACATAGCATATATTTTACATAGTTTTGGACGAACGAAGAACTGCTGTCATCGTAGTGTTTATTTTAAATCAAAAAGTTTTATTTCGTCACAACTTAACGATGTGACTATCAACGTGGACTGTTGATGATTGAAACAGATTGACAAAGGGTTAGACAAACCGTGTGATGGTCCAACAACCGTGCCGATTTCTGACATGTTTTCTTGTGAAATTTGTTTAATATTTCCTGAGATATAATCATTCAGAAAAATGTTGCCCCTGTGGTCACTAGAAACACCACTAATACGAGACAGCTCTCTATCTTTATATGTATCTATATGTTTACCTTGCATATTTAGTGAAATAAGACTATTTGCAAAATTTGCAACATAAACTCTATCACCATGGTCACTAAAAGTAAGCAGTCTACTCTGATTAAATAATTCATTTCCAGAATTGTCCTTTGATACCGTCTGTAAGAGATCACCTAATGTATTGTGGATAAACAACGACTTTCTGTTGTCGGTTATGAACAACTTGTCATCTTTGAAAGCAATACCAAAGCAATCATGGTTCATCTTAAGCTGCCTTACTATTTTCATCGGTTTAAGCAGAGAAACTAACTGAATCGTTCTGTTTTTTAAACTGACTGCAGCTTCATTTTTACTTGTACAGCAAACACCAAATGGTCTATGTGGTAGACGGCACTGGTCTACTACAACCGCTTTTGTGGTGTCAACACATTTTATTTTTGTGTTCCAATAGTCAGTTAGCAATAGAAAGTTGTCTTCTGTTAAAATGGAACCGTATATACAACACGTTTGTTCATCCCCTTGTACCTTGACATTAATTTTCCTTTCAGCTTTGACAGTATAAAGACTTCTCCTTTGAGCGTATTGTTGATCATGGTATTTTGCAATACTGCCAAAGGTTTTCGTCTGTTTCAGAAAGCTAGTGATGTCATGGTTTATAGAATATAATAAGTGTACGTCAGCTTTTTCGTCATTTAACAAATCAGGATTTTCTTTTCCTTCAATGTGTTTATAGGCAATCTTTGAACATACAAACTCTTGTGCCTGGTTTCCTTCAGCATGTTGTAAATCCAAAATTACTTTCTGTATATTATCTTTCTCTCTTTCTATGTCCTTCTTTTGTTTTATGAGTGCTGATTCTATTTTAGCGAACTCATAGTCAACTTCTTGTATTGATTCCTTTTCCATATCAGCAAGGACTTGTTCCAGGACTTTGCGATGTTGTCTGATTTTCTGAATAGCTTCTTTTCTTGATTTTTTGAGCTCTTGCATTTGTTTGTCATTTCTTTCTTTCAGTGTTTCTTTTGATACCTGTATGGTTTTTAATTGTTGCAGAGTTTGTTTGACCTCCTTTTGCTGATATACGGTATCAATCACTTCAGATATGACCCTGATCGATGCACAGTTCCTGTAATATGAGAATATCTATGTTAAGCCGCTTTAAAAAAGGGTTCGGCATAATGAATTGTTTTCGAAACAGATTCGTAAATATTGAAGAATAAAAAAACATCTGTTTGTGAGACATGGTACGGATTGACATGTTTTTCTAAGTGTACTTACATGTATTTATATTCCATTTTAAAAATTATCTTTATGGAAGGAAAGAAAGTCTGGAATGTTTAATTATTGTTCTATTTTACACTATCTTTCTCCATAATAGTTTAACAATTAAGTATATATCCTTAGTACGTTAGCGTTTAATCACAAATAAAACATCGAATTTTAAAATATTGAAATAAGATAAAAAGAATACATTATTTCTTTCAATCTTTATTTTTCTTCATGCTAATAACATCTAAACATGATTACAATATTAAAAAAGATAAACAAAATCGCAGATAGCATTGGAGTTATAGTTTTACACCCATTATTAATAGTTTTATCCACAATTCTAAATTTACATACATCTCATCATCATCTTATCTCTAGATAAATACGATTATCTAACATTTACAGTTTAAAAAGGTATCAACTATATATTACTGGATCAAAATGTATATATTAAGAAAACTTTTCTTAACAGTCTCAAAATAGTTTAGTGGGTTTAAACCCCGTCAGGGGCAAGTCGTTGTTTCCTTGAGCAAGAAACTTTACACTCATTACTCAGTACTAGTTGGTTCCAGGAACGGATCCGAAAGTGTGTGTATAAGCTTATAGCTTCCTACACAATCGAACTAAAATAAATTCTGTATAAACCAAAAAGTTTTCTTTTATTTATTTTTTTTGGCATTTTTATCATTAGATTAAGTGGTGAGTACGTGATAGTGTAAACCTCATCCGCTTAGGCTATATCTGAACATATCATACATTTCAATATTAAACCATACCTATGATCCATCGTCATACATGTTGTACAGCCGACGTCGTCGTGGTTCTGACAGTACATATCTATAATCTTCGTCTCGTGTACAGCACATCTCTCCGTCGGTATAGCTGGTAATTCATTTGTTGATCCTGCTGATTTAAAACTCGCTTTATCCAACAAATTATGGTTAGCTAGAGCTGGAAAATCCTGATGAACCTCGACACAACTTTGGCAACAATATCCTTGACATTCAACACAGTATTTTACAGCTTCTCTTTTCCTATTTCTTTTAGCACAAGCGGTACATTTAAAGTTAAATATCTCATCTGAACCATCCGTCGCCATTTTATAAACTTATTTTATCTACTTCCTCTTTCGGTTTTAAAATGTTCGACTTTTTCTCGACAATTGGCGGAAACACGCGATGTTTAAAATATCTTCTTTAAAAATTGTGATAACAAAAGCTTTTCTTAAACTGCAAAAAAAAAACGAAATAAAAAGATCAAAATGTTTTAAAGAAACATTGATTGCAGAAAATGTTGACTAGTAAAGGGAGAAGATTTGTAAAATATGAATGAAGTAATATACCAGGGTTGTCTCCCTTCTAATAAACTACACGATTTCGTATGAAAATTATAATAAACTCGGTTTATTTCTAAAACAGAATCAATTGCATATAATTTTTCTCGTTATGTTTCTATCTCAGATACAGTAACGCATTTTGTTCTGTATAGAGGCATTATTTTTCTGTATAGTTCTATCTAAGATACTGTTATATATATTACTTTTTTGGTATTGTTCTATCTCAGATACTGGTACAAAAGGAGTGTTCTATCTCTTAGTTAGTTAGATACTTTTCACGCAACGATTTTGTCATAGTAATGTATACAGTATCCTTATATTTACTCGGTATCTTTTCAGATACAGTAAAGTATAGTATTTCTTTGGTATTGTTAAATCTCAGATACAATAACACATTATATATACAGCATACTTCTTTCTCAGAAACATATTTTTTTCGATATTTTTCTTTTGCAGACACAGTATCTTAATATTTTCTCGTTTTTTTTATTTATCTCATAAACAGTTTCATATTGATTGTTCTATCTCAGATACGTATACTATGGCACATTATTTACTCCGCATTTTTCTATCTTAAACATTTATTATAATTATTACCGGTACAATTACAGTAAACTCCGCTTATAACGAACTCACTGGGACATTCAAAACCTGTTCCTTATATCCGGAGTTCCTTGTACGCATATAGCGAATTAGTTCCTTGTATCAGGAGTTTTTTTTATAGCGAACAGATTTACATATAACGAACTGATTGTTTACCATTGTCCGCCATTTTTGAAGAGCATTGGATTAAGAAATAGAAATATTAGTCGTTTATTTATATTTTAGACACAAAACCCGAGAGCGTACTTTTTGGAATTTGAAAATCATTGCTATTTCAGTTTTGGTTTTACTCCCTATCTCAATTTCACATAAAATATAATATTTTGTTTCTAAACTCTTTTCGTTTTCTTTCCATGATTTAGAATAAACAAGATTTTCGATTTTTCCTTCCTTTTATATTCAATACAATATCCTCTTTTATAATTTAAGGGTAACTTTTACTAATGTAAGATATATATTTCTTTTCATTAAAATCAAGCGTACTTTGCAGTTTGCAATGGATCATGCTTGCAAGCATGCATGCTTATGTTGAAAACCGATTACAAATTATTATAATTATTTTACTCGAGCAAAACTATTGAAGAAAATAAATAAATAACCGTTTTATCTTGGTGAATAGAGCTCATGCTAAAAATATCCTAAATAGAAAATTATACAAATTCATTTGAATAGATGTATTGAAGTACATACAACGATAAACGGTACATTCGCCCGAGTTTTAATCCGTGCAAATAAAAAAAGTTGAAAATGCGGGATCTATTTACGAATATTATAGCCAATATTTTGGAGTTCGTTATACCAGAGTAATTTTCCGTACTATTAACTAAATTGGGACTAAGAAATGAGTTTCTTATAAGCGATAATTCCTTATAACCGTGTTCGTATCTTTCTCTCTTTCTATGTACTTCTTTTGTTTTATGAGTGCTGACTCTATTTTAGCGCACTCATAGTCAACTTCTTTATCTGATTCCTTTTCCATATCAGCAAGGACTTGTTCCAGGACTTTGCGATGTTTTCTGATTTCTGATTTCCTGAATAGCTTCTTTTCTTGACTTTTGAAGCTCTTGCATTTGTTTGTCATTTCTTTCTTTCAGTGTTTCTTTTGATACCTCTACTCTATGGTTTTTAATTTTTGCAGGGTTTGTTTGACCTTCTTTTGCTGATATACGGTATCAATCACTTCTGATATGACCCTGATTGATGTACAGTTCCTTAAATATAAGAGAATATCTATGTTAAGCAGCTTTAAAAAATAATGTCCGACATAATGAATTGTTTTCGAAACAGATTCGTAAATTTAGAATTTCAATGAAGAAAAATCGTCTGTTTTTGAAAGAGACATGGTACGGATCGACATGTTTTATCAAGTGTCATACGTACATGTATTTATATTCCATTAAAAAATAACCTTAACGGAAAAAACAATATCTTCCTCCCAAACACAAGATATTTAAGAGAGTATAATCATAAGTAAAGCATCGAGTTTTAAACTTTGAAACATAAAAAAATTAAAACAAGAAGTTTCTTTTTTTAAAAAAAGATACTCGGCCGAAGTAAAACTTGTTAACTTGCATATGTTAGTTGTTTCTGGCCTAAATGATGCAGTACTGCTGCTTGTGATCTCTATTCCACTAAGTTCATCAAATATTCTTCCTTTAAAGTAGCATCTTGGAGCGCCAGGAATCTTGTTAATATTGTACCAACGGTCAGTTTCAATACTCAGTATGTCATCAAGAGAAACCTGACGTTTACCTCTTGTTTGAGAGGGTTTAACAAGTTCCCATAACCCGGTTATAGACTTAAGCTTCCAGATTATCATACCCTCTCGTCCAGTAAAGTTCACTGGTGCCGAAAAGATTATATCTTTTCCATCAACACTTTTAAAACTAAAGGAAAATACACCAACGGTGATTAGAGGTTCGACCGAATTCTCAACTGCAGTTTGAAATACACCTGGAGCTATAGTGTCGGGGTTAAATTCTGTATCTATAAATGTAATGCGTGCAATGACAGTTCCTTGGTAAAGCTTTCCTTGGCGCTTAATGACAGAATTTGCTTGAATTTCGACAACTATATGACCGGCTTCTGGGTCTAGTGAATAATATGAAAAAGAAAGTACTGTATTAACAGTTGAATCGAATTTCACCGGGCTTGATTTCTTGATGACAAACCCGGACCTCTGAAACCTTCCGGTATATCAACAACCTTGACAGCTTGCATGTAATTTCTTTTTTTTGTTCTCATGACCTCCCGCCGAACGCTCGATTTAATAGTTGTTCTGAACATACCCATTAACACCTGTATTTATAGGTCGTCTGTGGATGTCAGAAAAGACAAGTGTTCTTCCAACTCTCGTCTTTAACGATACCAGTACCAATGACACCCGCACTGTTTAACGTATTCATACGATATGCCTCCGAACTGTCCGCAGTCTTTGATTTGGGTTTCTGTTTCAGCACAGATGTATCCATCATCAGGACAAATCTCTGAAAACTTGCGAAATGTTGAATAGGATCCAACTGGACAAGTACCAACATCGACTTCACAGGTTCCAACCAGAGTTCTCATTTGTGATAGTCGTTCTGTCGGTTTCGACCTCTCAACTGGTTTTATAAAAAATGAAATTTTGAATAAAAACAATGATACATAATATTTACGGTAGAGCCAAATCACAATGCATTTTAGAATGAAAAATACCATGAAAGCAAAGAATTCGTTTAAATCCTAATTCCTTATTTTCATTTCGCTTTTTTATGGATATAACCATGTATGAGAAAGAAATATTAATCGTCTGGCAGAGTAACAAGACAACATACATTTAAACTGCTATATTCGTAAATATAAATGAATTTATTTTGATACATGTACCATCATATTTAAAAATAAATGAAACTGTAGACAAGCACCTTTTTAATATAATTTTAGAATATTTAGATAAATGAAAAAAACACCTTTAAGTACCCATGGCCAGTTGTACCAATATGAACATAAGAATCCTAAAAAAGATACATATATATTAGGAAAAACATGAAACCTTGAAAGTTGAATTGGACAATTTAAAAAATTCAAAAGTTGTTCATTAAAATCGCCGGTAGAAACCGGCGACTATATTTGTAACAGTTTAGTATTGTATCTATGGTAGGAGAAGGCCTTTAAATCTGAATATAAAAGCAAATCAATCATTTAACAATTAGGGACCACAATTATTTTTCATAATCTTAAAAATTCAAACAAAATAAAAATTACAATTTTCATAAAATGAATTAATAATGTATCCCTATGGACCAGTCATGGAATTAAGGGATTTTTTTACTGTTGTCTAAGTGTCAAGCGTTGCTATTTTATGAAAGATAAACCATGAATGATATTTAAAATGACACTTTTAAATCATTTGGTTGTTCATATCCTATGAGACATATAATATTTCATTATTTAAACTAATCATAAACAAACTTTCCCTGTTCTTTTGTAAGAATCACGTGACTACACGTTGGATGTTATTGTTATATAATCTATTAATTGTAACAAATTGCTGATAAAACATACAGGTAACTTGTAAATAGTTGGCAAAAGGTATGGCGGCTGATAAGATGCAAATGTATAAATAATTACAAAGTTTTTGTTTGTTTGTTTTGGGTTTTACCTCACATCGACACAGTATAGGTCATATCGCGACGTTGGAGGAAGACCTCAGGTGCCCTTCCGTGCATTATTTCAGGCACGAACGGGCACCTGAGTAGAACCACCGACGTTCCGTAAGCTAGCAATAATTACAAAGTCTTTTATTAATCAGTTTCGTATTTTATATCATAAGAAAGGTCTGTATACTAATAATTTACACATTAAAGTATAAGTTTTCAAAACCTTTTCATTTTGTCTTGGTCTAGGGTTAAACTTGGCCCTTTCTGTCAACGTTCAATAGTTTAGTTTAGGTTGAACACCACAAAATAGATTTCTGTTAAAGAAATAAATAGTGGTAATCGTCGTCTTCGTTATATTCCGTCGATTTCCGTCGCGTAGGTTCCAAAACAGTATGAGGGTAGTGATTTGGAATCGTATTAGATACATAGAGAAAAATAATAGATATCTTGTTGATATATTATCGAACTGAAAAGCAATTAAACGTTAACTATATCGTTTATAACGACAGGAATATTGATTTCAACTAAATTATATATTTTTCCGATAGCGCATAAGAATATTTTTTTTATGCAGATACCACTTTAACAGTAGAATTGCATTGTTTCATGCAATAATAAAAACATATATATTTTCTGAGTGACTTCGCAAATATTCGATGACCTTTAATTATCGGATTCTGAAGTATACAATACGGATTTCGATGTCTGGTATTACTGTATATGTATAGGTAGAATAACAAGTAGAATTACAAGCATATCACTTGCCTTAGAAAATTAATCAAAATTATGAAATAAAAAGATCCTAGAAATGAAACAGACGATTTATCAAATTATGTTACATATAGTTAAAGGAAATAATAAGAATATTTTCATGAAAACTACAAAAAGGATTTTCAAAGATTCAAACTTGGCCTACTAGGTCACAACTTCGCCATACTTACCACTAGGCCATCGAGCAATATTTATTGATTTAATATCGAGATCTATACCTTCAATAAAATCTTTAACATTAATCATAATAAGTAACGTAAACTAACGAAACACCTCTCGAAAATTAATATGAGTCTCAGGTCAATATTGCCAAACAATACTTGCAAGTTTGCTTCAAACATGATGTTTTATTGTGGATAAACGGTTACTCAACATATTGTCCCTCTTCTTTACACTTGAACCATTAATTAAACTGATATTTTATAATATTTATGATAACACAATCATTGTTCTATCCGGCGACTTGATGCTTTAGCATCAAAACCTCTACTTGTTATTGGTGGCAGAAATTTCTGCTTGTAGCTGCCCACGCGCTTTCCATGAACACTGGCTTTGAATAACTTCAATGTAAGATAGGAAAATTAAATAGCATCTTCCATGTGTTTATACGACGATTATCATTGAACGATAATTTTGTATTCATGCTACCAATTTCAATAAACAATACTATTTTGATCATATGAGAATAAGTTTTATAATCAAAAGGGTTTTTAGATATATCAGCACGTTTATGTAAACGAATAAACTATCAACAAATGGTATATTGGCATAGATATTATTTTTTTGCTAAAAAATAAAATATAAGCTACAATTATATAAGTTAATGTCATCTGCTGTAGATAAATATATTCCTTGATTAAAGTTACTTTAAAGCGTTCATATCTAAGAGGACCCGATTGTGTGGTACGCCTTGTCTGATATAGTAAAACAAATCACTTGCACAGAAAATGAACAAACGGGTTAAATAAATAGCTGAATATATAACTACCACTATTATTATCATCTATAATAATGAAAATACAGATAATGATAATAATGATAATATTAATGATAATAATATTATTATTATTAATAATCATAAATAATAATAATAATAACATTTGTAACGTTCTGCACACATACTTTTAGGATATAAAAAAGAAAATGTCTTTAACTATAGTTTAACTAGAAATACAACTCATTTCATTATATTAATAATAATATTGGTCGGTTCAATTTAAGTAAGTCCTTTGATATGATAAACCATTAATTTAATAAAAAAAATAAACTTATACAGTAGAATTAATATTTTTTTAAATTTTCAAATTAAATGCAAATTTTATTTATGGTGAAAATATATTTATGTAAAAAGCAAATATAAAAATCATGTTGAACATACCTTTTATTCTGTGTCTCTATGGGATGAAGTAATGATGAAATATCAAACACAAACTCTCTTTTTTATATGCAGCATTCCACCTTTCTTTGCGTCATTAACGAACCGGATGCATGATTGATCGATATTTACATCATCCGGGTACAACTCTATGAGTAATATATAATAACAATAAAACTTGAATTTGGTTAAGTCTTCCCGAACGTTAAAATTTAGTATAATAAATGTATTAAAAATGTTTCTGTAAAGAAAAAATATACATTTGTCACGCAGAAAGATAATTTACGTATGTAACATCATAAATCAAAATTGAAGCTTCTATCTGTCTATTTGTGGTTTTAAAAATAGGGTTTGTCAAATCATAATTATTACACGCCGGCCTAAAGGCCGGCGTGTGATATGGTATACATAAGATAAAAAATCCATGATGAAAAATTGGCCTGTGTGTTTGACGCCATAAGGCCAAAACAAAATGATCTTGAGGTTCTGGTAACATGCTGAAAAATAATAGGGTAGGTAGGTAGGTCGGAAAAACATTTTTATAATTAGTATTTTATTAAAATGTAACTGTATGACAGATACATACACTATAGGATATTCCAGGGTCGGCCAGGTTACTTGAACCACAAGGTCATTTTGTTTTGGCCTTATCTCGCGTTAATGAGTCTCGCGAGAATTGTCATTTAAATTTTTATTTTTTTTTAAACATGAACGAATATCAGTATATGATTAAGTTATAATAATTATTGATGAAATAATTTAAAATGAAAAAGAAATGCTTTTATTTAGACACGTGACTAAAGTTCTCGCTAAAGAAAAACAACATCCAATGAAAATGCGTTATTAACATCACGTGGTTAGCACACGCATCGGGGTTTGCCTAAAGTACGAACGTGACTTTTTTGAGACGAAAGTGAAAATTGGAATTTATGCTAATATTGCAGTTGGTAGACGTATATTATGAGACATTAATAATATTTATTGTCAAAAATAATCATTATGATGATTTATACCCCATTTATTTGGATGATCTTTATATTCAAGTTCAGCGATCTTCCTTTCGCTCACACTGAAAAATAAGAAAATGACTTATTAAATATTCAGTATAGTATTTTAATTAAAATTCATAATAATTTTGAAGTTTGTAGACGTAGTTTTCATAAATGATTGATTTTTTCCCAAAATAATGATTATGATAATTTAATATCAAATTATTTGCATAATTTCTATACTGTATACAAGTTCAGAGATCTTCCTTTCGCTACGAAAGTGATTATTCATTCGACGAGAGGAAATGAAAGTAAAATATTAGATGTAGCGTTTAAATTGAATTTGCAGTTTGAAGACGTATATTATGAAAACTAAATTTGTTTTGGTTGATTTTTTTAAATCATTAAGATGATTTAATCTTCATTTATTTGCATAATGTTTAAAGATTACCTGAGACATCTATCTTCCTTTTGCTCATTGTGAACCTGGCGAAAGTGACTTATTGAATATCAAATATAACGTTTAGATAGATATATTAATATTGCAGTTTCAAGAAAATGCAGTATAAATACATTTATATATTTTGTATGATTATTAATGTATCATAAAGATCATTATGGCCCGATTTTCAGAGAAAACATAGCTTCAGTATGTTTTGTCCTATGATCATTGAAGTTGGTAAGGAAGTTGATCATCATTCACAGATGACCCCTATTGATGTTAAGATCAGTATGTCAAAGGTCACTAACAGAATGTATGAAGGGGGTATTTCGTGTTCTACGAACTTTCGTTCATAAAATACACACAGTGCATTTTTTGTGACCTCGCGTGTACATAAAATGTTCATGTATGATCGCCAAAACATGTAACTATGCAAGATCAAAGGAAGTTATAATGTCTTTTATCCTTCATCAGATATGACCCTTCCTTACTTTTTATACTGAACACATATTTCACAAGTTGTGTAACTTCAATTACTGACTTTAACAAAAATTCTACTGACGGCGTATAAATATTTAACTTGTTTAATTTATTGAAATCTGAAAAACATAAATCCTTGCGGCATATATGTTTCTTGAATCTAATTTACCAATGTGTTTGCAATGCGTTCATCACGTACCCATTACATTTTTGTCAATACTTCCACTCGGTTTAAATGTAAACATTTGTTTACGTAATTTTGTCTTCATTTTTTTCTCCTTTTTTTCCTTTCTTTTCTTTAATTTCTAGTTGTTCCTTGTTATTGTTGTTATTTTATATTTTTATATTTTGTGTGTGAGAGTTTTTTTTATAAATGTTCTTTATTTCTTGATTGTCGTTACAATAAATGGGTGAAATAGTTAAAAATTGGCTTTTTTAAGTATTGAAAGTATTTCAAATTTACAAATAATTTTTAAATATTTCAAAAAAATAATATACAACCATAGCGATGGGTAAAAATATTTTCGTTACACGCTCAAAGTCTTGTTTTAGTTATTCTTTTTGGAAAAGTGACATGCCAGGATTTAAAAGAATTTAATTCTAGAACACGCATTATACATAATATCTTGATCAGTTGTTTGATTATAATATTTACGTGTGTTTGTTATTTATGTTACAATCGTACAGTCGTCGACAGCTGCCAAATTCTAATCAAAATTCTCACCCCTGTAGGCTCAAACCGCGCAGGTGTCTTCGGATTTTTTCATGTGAGAAAGCTATCCAGCTAGCTTACAGATCGTTGATGGTTCTACTTAGGTGCCTGTTTGGGCACCTGATGTCTTCCTCTAACAGTAAAGCTGAAGGACAACAGATGATCTATACAGTGTTGGTGCGACATAAAACCCGACCAAACAAACAATTTTCTCGTGCAACATTTGTCTCTCGTTGTAAAATGAACTAACCAAAATGTAGCGCAGGTGAAACGGCTTTTGCAGGGCCAGAAATAAAAAAGTGATTACAAATCAACTCTGTATTAGCGGTCTATTGGTATTATTGATGTCGGTATTTTATTTGTATGATAAATGCGACGGATCTTTAAATAAAAGCCAAAAGGAAGCATTAATTTGATAGGTCTTTGAGTAATTATTAGGTCGAAGGAACAAACAGTGGAACAAGTTCAGGCATTTAAGTAGTTGCAACACACCACTTTTAAATAATATTTTTATTCGGTACTGAATATCACTAATTTGCCCACAAATCCTATTAATACTATAGTGATCTTAATCTAACGATACTGATAGGAGAATTGAAATGTAAGATATTTATAACTCATCAAAATGATATGGTTTATACATGTATGCAATAATTTAAGCACTTGAGAGTTCAAAACTTTTCTAGAAATTAAATATATATTATATTCTTGAAACATGTGTTTAATATGTAAATGATTTACACTTTAAAAAACAAAACCAAAAACCCCATACATTTGAAGTAAACAATCTGAAGAGTGGATGTGTCCGTGTCACGTAAGTTGGACGTAAAACAAAATGTAAAAAATACTGCGCACATTTTAACAACCGAAGTACAATGAAATGAGGGGAAAAACAATTTTTCTGATTAAATGCAAATCTCACCATTGACATGTAGATGGTGTATTTGATATCTTACCATTTTACTTACTTTCAATAACTTATAGCTGGTGCGCGCATTTGTTTTTACTTGTAATCTTTTAGATTTGGTTAACCGCTTTATTTATTGGTGACGCCGGTGAACGGCTTTGTCTCTTATGGAATGCCTTTTGTGGCACATGGTAGAAGCTATTTTTATTTAAAGTTTAGGTCATATTGTGTTAATTAGTTTTATTTTGATTCTTAAAAATCAAGTAAACAAACATAAGTGATATGTGATATTTATCTTTTATGAAATGACTTGCTCAGTTTAACAGCTTATCCCTTATTTTTGCTTTACTGGTAATACTAAATGGCGGACTCCGGTCTACATTGATGTCTATTTTGATACTGGTATATACACTATTATTTTCATTTTTTTTTTGTTATTAATCATAGATTTAGTTTTTATGGTTTTCACTGTTTATTCATTTTTGTGTGTTATGCATTTTTTTATTGTTTCGTTAAGTATACTGTTTTACATTATTATTGTAAAACTTTTTTAGGTAAGGTTTGGATTCAAGTAAAATGCAATTCACATTTATTGTCTTTTCCCTGTTTTTTGTTGTTGTTGTTTTTTTTTGTGGGGGGGGGGGGTTAACACATGTTGTCTGTAAAAAAATAATGGAGTCAAGATCTTGCCTAAGAGTCTTGGTTCATATATCACTCAATGTTACTTCAAAGTAATGATCGCTGATACTGTATGCCTGCTGTTGTATTATCTTCAAGGTCACAGGTGTCAAATAATTATAGCTAAGATATTTTGGACACAGTATTAGGCTTGCAGTTAAAATGCGTTGATGTTTTGATTATATGTCATTCATACTTCAATTACTTTGATTTGTATATTTATTTATTCTTTTTCTTTTTAAATTCAAATTCTCTCTTTATAACAATAAATTCTGCCTTTATAACAATTAAGGATTTCAAGCTTGTTTTTACTTTCCGTCACCTTTGACCAATATTAAGGATGTTCACTTTCGGTAATATGTGTAGTTTTATACGAAACAAATGTATAAGAAAATGTTTTGTGTGTTTGTAATTGAATGCTATACATTGATCTATAGACCACTTTAGAGAAAATAGGTGCTAGGGTTCTTAAACAAACTGTTTAACCATTACTTGCATAACAAAATGACTCATTTTTTTATTCCTCAAAATTATATTATTATCCTTAAATTGCCAGACATTTTAGGTAAATTTGGTCAATGCAAACCAAGTTCAGCCTTCATATCCATTTACTCTTATCTCAATCTGCCCCGTTTATTAGTCAGCAAGGGCAGTACAAAGCCGAAGTCAGTTACAGCAAACAATTTAAGTTCAAATTTAATTTTGTAGTTTATTCGTTTCAAGACGAAATGAGCACTGACACTAATAAGTACACAACAGTTAGTACTTTCATTTAGAAATATTATTTGGTGTTGCCTTTGATGCTTTGCATCAATACTTTTTTGCACTTATACGGAACAACAAAATTAAAACCAGTACACGATTTTGTTTTGAAATGTTGAACGAAAATAAATTGTTTATATTGGCATTATATATCAATTTTGAATGCAATGTTGTAGAATAATGCATGGTTTGAGTTCAAATGAAGAGGGATAAAATCACGAAGGCCTTCACGTCATTTGATTAATTGACGTCATGTCTGATTTCATATGACGTGTAAGCATTCTTCTATGAAGAAGTGCATATTTTAATTTCCTTATCTGTTTGATAGAGGAATAGTATGAAGCATGCTAGATTATTTTTCTACATTATAATAGTTTATCTGAAATCATACTTACAACAAATTTAGTAAAAAAACAACATATAAAATCAACAGAAATATACAATGAATATCAATGCATTAACAAGGAGCACAAACCTCATATGGTCACCGAAATATGCATTGTTTACATAGATATGTTTGTAAATCTTATGTTGGTTAAACTCCTATGTGAGGGTGTTATTGAACGGTAACTTTTACATTATTGAGTTATATTTGTAAAATAAGAAGAAAAAATCGTTAAGCTTTCGACCCTTATATAGTTCCTTAATAGTTATTAATGCATTATCATTCAACTTTCGAACCTGTTAAGCTTTAATTTTTATGTTCGGATTTGGAACACATATGATAAATTTATCACAATGTGATTTTAAGCCATTAATATCTTTTGTTGTTGCTAATTTGCAAAGAACTGACCGAACAAGAGTACAAAACCTTCTCTAGTCATCTACGGTACAAAGATATGTGACTGACTTAATAGCGTTAAAACTGAATCTTAACTTAAAAAGCAATACGCTTCATCGGATTTTTCATTATTATTACAATTATTATTATTATTATTATTATTATTATTATTAGCTAGGGCACTATGCTACAGAAAAGAAAGTCTGATTTATATGTCTATTCTAAACTACTAACGTTTCATATTATAAACCATAGGAAGTGACGTAGTCAAACTTCACGCATAATTAATTGCAGACAATTATGATCGGTATTTTTTGTAAGGTTTTATTAAGAGAATCATTCTCAAAAATTAAGTAAAGCTTCATTTTCAAATGAAGAATATGATAGGAGATTAAAAACAATTGTAAGGTTACATCACTCGCAATAACACACAATATATCAAATAATGACAGCTGTACCGATAATTTGTTAGCCACAATTTCTTATTTGTAGATACACTGTGAATAAGCTGTGAGATGCTGCAATAAGGCATATAGCCTTCCATCGTATATAGAAAACAACAATTATCTCATTTGCAGTTCATTTGCTTTTATTATTAATTTAGAAAAGAACATTACACCAAATCTAAATCATGCAAATACTGAGAGTCAAGCCAGATAATTACATAAAATATATTATGTATATTTTAGATGCTTAGCACTCATTTGAAAAATGTATCTATAAAAGAACAAAATATTATACTTAATAAGAAACAAAAACAAAGTACAGATATTTTTATATTTTTGTTGTTGTTGTTGTTTTTTTTCTTGCAAGTAAAGAAAGTTTATTTCAAATGACATTGAAATATTTGAGTTAAAGAACATTTCATTAGCATTTTTGACACTTCTTTTAAATATAAAACTGTGAGTTTATGAATTTTTGTTTTCTTATTTACTTTAGCAAAACAACTCATATGCAAATTTTGAATCATTCGTCTCCTGTTGGCAATCGTTGACTTCCGTGTTGTAGAAATCTGGACCAGCCCCGACTTCTTCTGGCCCCTTAAAGAAACCTTCAATAGAACCGATGTCACCTTTTCAGTTTGGTGAAGAATCTTCAGTGTTTTTTCCGGAACAACCAAATTCTGGTCTTCGGTCGACAGGGATGTCTATATCAATAATAACAGTGGTGAATTCGTTGTCTGTACTACATCTGTACTTAAGACAAATAAAAACGAATTGTGTTTTGCCATTTGTTGACAGTTTCATTTGTGCAGCGTCTGTGTAGTAGAACTTCGAGCCTTTTTGTTCCCACACACTGATTCCCGTCACATTTGGTAAAAAGGATAAGACTGATAAATAGTTGTAGAAGTTATAACTATCTTTAAAGGCAATCCTTGCTGTGCAAATTTTGGCATCATCAGGAACCGGCTCGTAACTAGGCAGTTGTGGTTTAAAGAAATGGAAAGCAGGCTGTGTGGCACTTGAACTTTCACATTTGTTTCTGTCGGTGTAAAACGGACCAGCAATGTCAGAAACAAAATTTACGAAAATGTCCAAATTATTTGGTGCAATTTTGTACTGAACATCGGAAAGTTTTGGCTGTATAACAGCAGCGTCATAGTCAGCAAATACTCTTGGAGTAAGATGGGTAACGAGTGGAAAGTTTATTCCCCCAATAGAAATCACTTCTGTTGAAGTCATGCTGATAAAACCAGCAAGGTTATCATCAGGTTTACTAACTTTTGGGCATCTCACTTCATAGCATGTTGTACTTGGTTCAGTTGTGTATCCGGCATACAGTCTCAAACGCTGTCCGATGGATGTGTACGCAGTTATTTCTGGCCTAAATGTTGCAGTACTGCTGCTTGAAATTTCTAATCCACTCATTTCATCAAAGATTCTACCTTTAAAGTAGCATCTTGGAGCGCCAGGGATCTTGTCAATATTGTACCAACGGTCAGTATCAATGCTCAGTATCTCGTCCAAAGATACCTGACGTTTACCTCTTGTTTGAGAGGGTTTCACAAGTTCCCATAAACCGGTTGAAGAATTAAGCTTCCAGACTTTTATAATCTTTTCGTCCAGTAAATGTCACTGGTGCTGAAAGGATTATTTCTTTTCCATCAGCACTTTCAAAATTAAAGGAAACTTCACCTTCAGAGATAAGAGGTTCAACCGAATTCTTAACTGCAGTTTGAAATACGCCTGGAGCTACAGTGTCATAGTTAATTTCTGTATCAGGGTTATATTCTGTATCAATAAATGTAATGCGTGCTATGACATTCCCTTTGTAAGGCTTTCCTTGGCGATTAATGAAAGAATTTGCTTGAATTTCGACAAATGTACGACCTGCTTTTAGATCTAGTGGATTATTTGAAAGAGAAAGTACTGTATTGACAGTTGAATCAAATTTCACAGGGTTAGATTTCCTGATGACAAACAGTTCAACTTCCACCGGACCTCTAAAACCCTCTGGTATATCAACAACCTTGACGGCTTCCAGGTAATTTCTGTTTTTTGTTCTAATGACAACCCGCCGGACTCTCGATTCAATGGTTGTTCTGAACGTACCATTGACATCAGTAGCTATAGGTCGTTCTTGGATGTCAAAAAAGACAAGTGTTTTTCCAACTCGGTCGTTAGTGGATTGGTCTTTAACAACACCAGTGACAACGATACCAGTATCTTTACAACACCCACAGCGTTTAACGTATTCATACGATATGCCTCCGAACTGTCCGCAGTCTTTGATTCGCGTTTCTGTTTCAGCGCAGATGTATCCATCATCGGAACAAAACTCTGAAATTTTTCGAAATGTTGAACTGGATCCAATTGGACAAGTTCCAATATCGACTTTACAGGTTCCAACCAGAGTTCTCATTTGTGATAGTCGTTCTGTCGGTTCTGTCCTCTCAACTGGTTTTATAAAAAATGAAATTTTAAATAAAAACATTAATACATAAACTGTTAGGTAGAGCTAAATCACAATGCATTTTGGAATAAAAATACCATAAAAGAAAACCATTTGTTTAAATACTAATTCCATTTGTAGTGAAAATTATTTTCATTTAGCTTTTATGGATATAACCGTGTATGAGAAAATAAATTAATTGTCTAACAGAGTATCAAGACTACATACATTAAAATATGAATCAGTTACAAGCCATAGTCGTTAATATCAATGAATATCCTGTTGATACAGGTTCCATCACGTTTAAGAATAAATGAAGCTGTAGACAAGCACTTTTGTAGTATAATTTAGAATATTTAGAAAACAATAACAAAACACCTTCAAGTACCCATGGCCAGTTCTACCAATATGAACATAACAATCCTAAAAATGTGATTCACATATTTTATGTAAAGTTGAAACCACACACTTCTCATGATCTCTGTCTTAAGATAACTTGAAAGTTAGATAAAAATATGTGAAAATGAAATTATCCGTGTGTTTATACGGCGATGTCATTGAACGATAATTTTGTATTCTTACTACCAATTTCTTCAAGATATAAACAATACTTCTGTAATTTTGTGATCATTTGAGCATTAATTTTATCATTTATTTCAAGGCTTTCTAGATATGTCAGCACGTTTACGTGAACGAATAAACATATCAACGAATGGTACATTGGTATAGATATTTATTTGTACAAAAAGAAATAAACAAACAATATAAGCGATTATAATAACAAAGTTAAATCTAATCTGTACTAGACAAATATACGTGTATATCGTATTCCTATTTAACTTACTTTCATTTCTAAGAGGAGTCGATGGTGTGGTACGCCGTCCTTCAGTCAAACTGGACGCCATGACGACTATAATAACACATAAAGCTATTCCAAATTGCATTTTTATGCCGTGTCTGAAAGAGTAAAAAGAAGAAAAAAATCACTTGCAATGTTAATAAACACAATGGTAATGTATATCATCACGGTATCTAGAAGTAAATGCTACTATAACATCTTGTTGTGTATTTTCAGAGACTCAACATAAAGTCTCTTTCATAACAGTACAAAAACAAGTCGGCGACCAGGGGTGCACAGTAAGTAGGAATTCCTGTGATATGTTTGAATAGAGTATTACCAAACCTGACATAAATGATATCTTAAACAAAAGAGAGTGCTCTACAAACTTCGTCACAGGTCCACATAGTATAATGTTGAACAATACCGGTAGTAAAAAAAGCTATGTTAGAAGTACAAGCAAAAATGGTAAATTTTTCCCGTGCAAAAGTTTTCTGAATAAGGAAATGAATCACAAATGCGTTTTAAATGGACATACATGTATTTTTATTTTTTGTTAAATTTGTTTCTATTTGTTATATTTTTTCTATATAAGATTTTGCATACAAGTTTTATGAACTATGTTTTTCTAGAGCGTTTAAGATATTATGGATTTTGTGATTTAAAATCGTAATAAGTATGATCGGATACTAGTAACTGTTGTACATGTAGTTTCATAGAAATAAACTTGAAGCGTCCATTTTTGTCATATTGTGAAATAAATTACTGCCAGAAAGCCAAAAGATCCGCTAAAATTATTATTACTTTGAAAAATGACGCGATAAAATGAATTTTAAATGTGTCTTAACTTTGATATGCTTTCCATTATTCTTATTTGAATATCTATTATAGAGATGTTGGAATAATTGCTAAGTGCATTTATTAAAAATTAAATTCCTTAAATATTTGTCATTTTTAATGTCTGATTACATTTAATGTTTGCTTTGTCTGCACTTAGGCAGGTCTATTTTTCGGATGAAGTCCGTCAGAGAACGGTTTGACTTCCTGTAAAATTTACACAAATGAACTGAATATAAGTTGGATTTTCATCTGTCATTTTTAAATTACAAACTGAAATCCAAGAATCTCAGAGTCCATTCTAAAATTCATAGAATAATAAAAAGGATTTTTCTGAGACGTATAAACTAAATAACTGTTTAACAATCAATCAAACTTTCTTGTTAAATTTCTCGAATGTTTGAGATGATTGAATTGTGCTTCCTCCCATTTAACATTTTACAACATTTTACATTGTTTTAAAGATTGTCTTAATTATTTAGTGAACAGCTTATGCAATGCAACAAATCTGCTGAGTTATGAATGGCAAAATTGCCCGCTTTCTATCTGCATGAAAATATCTATAGATACCAAATAAACACCCAACTTTTCTGGTGTTTGTTTATGATATTATATGATTATTGATGTGTTCATGTGATATGAATATCATAATTTCCTTACATTTGAATATCAATGAAGCATATATTAACGTGTGCATTAATACGTCAATGTAAGGTATTCATTACTAAACATAACAGTTTCATTTAGAAAGGTATCATGCAGAGCATCTTAGATCTAACCATTGAACGCTATGTCAATTGAAATGTAAGTATTTTGTTATGCTAAATAATCTAATTTCGATTTCCTCTAAAATGAAATTCATCACATCGAAACGATATATATATATGAGAGTAAAAATGCATTAAGCGAAAATGTTGAGTACGATTCAGATAATGTTTTGTTCATGGTGGCGTCTTTGATCTTTGCAACAAGATATTATTAATAAATTGCATGGCATTATTGACAAACAAGGGCTTCCGTGACAGACGAAAAATAAAAGTAACAAGAAGTATCTTTGTAAAAGATACTCGGCCGAACTTTTTTATTTGCATATCGTATCGTAGGAAACATGGAAATGAAATCATAAGGATTAAGATATAGAGCCTTTTATTGAATTTTACATTCAAAGTTTTGAAATATTAAAATCATATACATATGTTGACACATGTATACAAATTATTTTAATTAGAAACAAAACGTAAAGGCTGAAGTAAATCCTTTGAATGTAAAGAAGTAAATAAGAACTACAAACAAAACAATTAATTTCGTACTAAGTTCATTTTTATCGTCATGTAATACTTTTATTTATATTATTGTGAATGTCGTTTTAGCTCAAGTAATTTAAGTTTATTCAAATCAAAATTTTATAGAAAGTTTTTAAAGGACAACGTTTTGTTGATACTTAATACCCTAATCAACAGATTTGCAACACCTCTGGAAATAACGAAAATAAAGCATTCTCATATAAAATAGCTTGACACTTATTAATTATAGGCAAACAATTCAATCGTTAGCAGTTTTATGAATACTTCATAAATATGTAAAACACATGAAAATTATAAACTTTGTATTTAACTGATAATTCCGTATAAGTTCGTTTTCTTGTGTGCTTTTAGCTATGTTCATGCGCATGAGTAAACGGGATCGTGGGGTGGTTTCGTTAATGTTTGACAAAATTTGTAACTCGTAAAAGCAGCGTAAAATAATCTGTAGGAGGGTGCATGGCAATATAAAACTTATAATGTGAGGGGAAGGAATGGTTAAACAGAACTTAAGTATCTGAAATTTAACTACAGTTGAGTTCACACTTAAGGTTACACAAAATGCACTTGCAGTGCACTAAATATGCACTAGTAGTTATTTACCCTGAGGCCCTCTTATCAGCAGGAGACTGGTATAATGAAAACAATCACTTTCAAAAATATTCCGACTTGAGACTTTCCTCTTCTATAAAAGTATTCCCTTTATACATTATTTTTTTAAATATTGTAATCGTGAAAAAAGATATCAAATTTATTTATTTTATGTATTATATTTAAATTATTTATATCTTTAAAAATATGCAAGCATTTCACGGTTGAATACAAAATTATCACAGCATATTGATTGTTTTAAAATCAATGTATTAATGTTCTCTTTCAATATTGAACATAAGGAATGGTTTCTAAGTTATATATTATAAAAATAATATTTTAGCTTAAATATAAACCTTTCCTTGATTAGTTTGAGCTGATGAAAAAAGTTAATGTTGTTAGAAACTAAATAAATGGGGCCAGAATTATCACATTGATTTTCACATTTGTACACTAGAAAAATTAAAATACATAATCATAAATTTTAGAAAAAAGCTTTAAAAACACTTCATTTAATTATCCATTACAGAGCATATTTAAATTTAACCTTATATATTCTATAATTTTAAGGGGTATTATTTTACACTCACAGTTAAATACTGGTTAATGATTACAATAAATAATTTTTTTTTAATTTTAAGCTTTAAAATGATATCATCTAAAATGTTAAAACTGCTGATTTCAAAATTTACTTATTTATATTCATGAATAGGCCATATATCCTCAAAGTTTTTTACAGCAGCAGCTAAACAATGGATGCTCCCTGTCACTTGTTATGCAATTATCCAATAAACTATTTAGGTGTCACCTTCCCTGGCCAGTCTGGTCATATGGTCTAGTGCAATAGAAGTGCACACGGTGTGCATTTCTAGTTCAAGTGCACAAGGGTGGGACGTTTAGTGTGAACTCAACTGTAGATAAATCGTTTCCAGAAATCCTTTAGATCAATTACAAATTAGACGCGTATACCATGTCAGAAAAATCCTTTTTTTTTTTCCTAATAATTTTACAAGGCCAATCAGATTCCGAGATTTCAGATGACCAAAGAAATTTTGACTTATAGGCAGTAAAACTGAAATTAGATCGGCCATCGGCCGGAGAAACGTAATAAGCACATGTACAATAAATACTGTAACACAGGAAAATATGAAGATTTATTAATTTTATGTTTTATAATTTATTTTCCAAGTTTAAAAAAGTCCGTCATCAACTGAGAATTTGCAAAAATAATAGCAATCACTGCTATCATTTCATCATGTATACGCAACTCTAAAACAACCTACGCAAGTAAATGCAGTTTATTGGAAGGGATTATTCGCCAGTTCACCTATTATGCTTTATGACATTCCAATGTCCGTTTTTATTTTTGCGATAGTGAATTTGAATACGTTAATTTTAATTTTATACACGTTTTTCTTCTGTCATTCTGAAAAATGGTATGATTTCCCTTAAAATATATTTAATACATTTTAATTCAAAATCACACATTAAAATCAACATTAGGTATTCAATGTATGGACGCTACCGAATATGTGTTAATTAATTTGTAATTAAATGTTCAACATTTAATCAAAACAATCGAAACATCATTCGCAGTATAAAATGCTGTTTAACATTGACTCATTAAAACAAAATCGTCTTCATAACAATGTTGACGTTATCAAAAAACGAAGCGGGAACCAATTTTTGTAGTGCGTTTTCTTGCGACAGAGGTCGCTGATCCCTTTCGGTGAGGACGTAAAAATCACCTCATGGAAAAGATCCGATCAAACATCGTAAAACCAATTCAAGGTGTAAATTTACGCATGAAAAAAAAATTTCGAAAATGGTTTGTTTGATTTCGCATCATGTTCTCTCTTGCATAATGCGCAACATATCATTTTTATTCTTTAAATCAACTCATTTTTGGAGATCTTTCAGAAAAGGTATGCATGTGGCATACTGTATGCGGCGGATTTTGAGATATTTTGTCTTAGACTTGGCCTTTTTACTATACGTTATATATAGGGGGAAATATTTGGTAGTCATTAACCTCCACATGATCGGATAAGTTTTCGTAGTATCAGATTTGTGAACACCGGTCAGGGAGCGGTTATTATTTTTTACATTTTTAATCTGACTTCCGGTAAAATGGCAGCGACCATGCTGTAAATTTCTAATACAAAATATTCAATTTATACATATTCCACAACTTCAAACAACAACTATGAGTGGAAAAAAAGGAAATAAATTATCCAAAGAAGAAATATCTGTGCTTGCGGACTCTGTTTATGAACTTCTTAGTGAGAAATTTGACAAATTACAAGCGAGTATCGACAAATGTGCTTCCGAGGAAACCATCAATTATATCAAGGCCAACGTCCGTATATGAAAATACGAGCTAGACCGCTTAGAGCAGTACACAAGACGGGAAAACGTAAGAATCCACAATTTCAAGTACGATGAAAAGGCACCTCTTCTCCCTCAAACCGTGGAGCTTTTTAACAAATTAAAATCTCTTGACCAGTCTGACCCTGATGATTATACATTCACAGTGGATGATATTAGTGCTTGCCACCCTACAAAGTCAAAGCACCAGATTATTGTGCGTTTTGTGTCGCGGGCAAAACTCCATAAACTATTCTCGTTGGAGAAACTTTTGAAGAAATCAGAAGTCTACAAGAACGTGTTTATCACCGAGGATATGACGCAGTTACGTGTAAGACTTCTTCACATTGTCAAGAAGTGTGATGATACATCCAATGTATACACTCGTGATGGGAACATTCATTGTACTTACCAGAGTAAACACATTATCATCTCTTCCCCGGATGACCTGTTTAACATTGGTATCGAGGCAGATCTCAAGGAACTAGGACTCGAGCACCTCATCTAGGATGCGTCGGAGGATGAGACCATTTCCTCATTGACAGACTCTTCTACTAGTCAAAATAACTTTGATATTTCTGTTTCTGTTGAAAATTGTTCCGATGTTGACAGTTCATTTATCTCTACTGACCATGCTGTGATTGACAAAGTTACGGACAAGTGCAGTTCTACTTGTAATCAATATAATATTTCAAACAATGAGAATGATGTGTTTGATATAAATAACCATAAAAATGTAGATGTAAAAATATAAATTAATCATGACCACTTCTATTGCATTCCATTTGAATCTCAAATAGTTAAATTCTACTTTCTGAATGTTTGTGTTTGGTATCCAAGTTACTGATACCAGACTTTATTGATTTTATTAAGGACTTTGATATTTTTGTATAGTTGAAACTAAACTAGACCAATTTGATAATGTTAATGTTGAGGGGTTATACATTTAGATCTATAAATAGAGATAATTGTAAACGTGGATCTGGAGGTGTTGGGGTTTTTTATAAAAAATTCTCTGATAAAAAATGTAATATTTCTTGATCACGCCACTGAAAACTGTTTATGGTTTAAATTTAAAGACAGATCCAGCATATTTGGAGTAGTGTATATTCCTCCAGAAAGTTCTAAATATAGTTCACTAGATTTGTTTGTTGAATTGGAAAATAGTATTCTTAATTTCAACACTGTTTATGATGACTGTGATTTTTGTATATTTGGAGATTTTAATGCAAAAAGTGGTAGACTTGCTGACTTTACAGACTTAAATAAGTACATTGCTGATAGGTTTTTTGATAACAGTACAAAACAATTGATTGGACAAAGTCGTCTTATTGAATTAGGATTTCCTGTTGATCGTTACTCGCGTGATATGCATAACTGTAACAATTATGGTAATAGACTTCTTCAGGTTTGTAAATTTACAGATGTCCATATTGCTAATGGTCGATGTGGTGCTGATGCCTATATAGGAAAATGCACAACTACAAATACTAGTCTGATTGATTATGTTTTATTGTCTGCTATTAACTTTCCCAAAGTAACCCATTTTGATGTGACAGATTTTAATCCACTATTTTCTGATGTTCATTGTGGTATAGAATTGTGTTTTAATATTATTGGAAAGGATCTTACTTGTAATGTAGATAATTCAGTTTTGCAAAACGATAACAATGAGGCCATTATTAAATCAACATGGGATAAAAATCTGAAGGATGATTATATAAATCAGTTTGATAATATCGATACAAATAATATTACAGAAGAAATGATTAAAATATTAAATGATAAGAATTATAATGATGAATGTATTAATTCCTTGACTGAAAAACTGTCAAGTATCATAACTAATGCTGCTAAAAGGTGTAATTTAATACAAGAAAAAAAAAGTATTTCACAGAAAGAAAAAAATGCAAAATTGACCAAAAAATGGTTTGATAAAGATTGCTCGAATTTAGAAAGGAAATATTACCTAAGCAGAAATACCTATAGGAAAAATAAAACCGAAGGTAATAAAAAACCTTATGATGATAAACAGTAAAAGATTATAAAAAAGAATTAAATAAAAAGTTTAACAGTTCAATGACAATGTCATAAAAAAACTGAGAGGACTAAAGCATAGTGATCCTAAATCTTATTTGAGTTTATTAAATAAATATTCTTCTGATAAAAAAGTGATAATAAATAAAATAACTAATGAGGTTTTCCATGAGCATTTCAGTAATTTGAATGC
This sequence comes from Ruditapes philippinarum, assembly GCF_026571515.1. NCBI lineage: Eukaryota > Metazoa > Mollusca > Bivalvia > Venerida > Veneridae > Ruditapes > Ruditapes philippinarum. The sequence goes on along the minus strand of NW_026854385.1, from coordinate 36,886 downwards.
AGATATTTTAAGAAATGAAAATGACGTAGATAATTTTAATGTTTAACAACTTACCAATGTTTAATGAGGCACTGAATTCGCAATTTACTGAGCAAGAAATAGATAAGGCTATAAAGGCGCTTAAGAATAATAAAAGTCCATCTATATTTGATAATATTATTAATGAGTATCTCAAAAATGCTCCTGATAATCTGCTGGCTGTACTTAAGCTATTTTTTAACATTATATTAGACTCTGGTATCTTTCCGGATGTGTGGAGCAAGGGAGTTATCTTACCATTGTATAAAAATAAAGGGGATGTTAATGATCCGGATAATTACAGGGGCATAACAATACTCAGTTTGCTTTGGAAAACTTTTCACTTCGGTACTTAATAACAGATTAAATGACTTTTTGGAATCAAAACAACATTCTATGTGAAGAACAAGCAGGTTTCAGGAAGCATTATAGTACTGTTGATCACATATTTTCATTAAAACTTCTAGTGGACGTATATCTAGCACATGGAAAAAAATTGTATTGTGCATTTGTAGATTATCGCAAGGCCTTTGATTCTGTAAATCGCACTGCCATGTGTCATAAAATTATTAAGTTACAATATTGATGGGAAATGCTTTAAAATAATACACTGTCAATATGTATGACAAAGCTAAGTCATGTGTTAGTTCGAATAATACAATTTCAGATTTTTTTCACTAGTCATACTGGAGTAAGACAAGGTGAAAACTTATCTCCAATATTGTTTTCTCTTTTCTTGAATGATCTAACTAATTTTATGTCTGATAAATATGAAGGTTTGCAGTTTCTAAAAGAACATATAAATGATATGTTAAGTGATGATGAAATGGAAGTTTATCTTAAACTGTATTTACTATGTATGCGGATGACACTGTAATATTGTCAGAGAGCTCTCAGCAGCTTCAGTTAGCATTAAACGCTATGTCTGACTACTGCAAGCTTTGGAATCTTGAAGTAAATACAAATAAAACCAAAGTTATTATATTTTGGAAAACCAAGAGAGGTTTGCGTAATATGCCTAACTTTCACTATGAGGGGACTGTCCTTGAAATTGTTGAGTATTTCTCATATTTAGGTGTCCAATTTTCATTTAATGGTAAATTCAGCAGAACTAAAACATTCCTTATTGATCAAGCCCGTAAAGCCATGTTTTCTGTTATTAGGAAATCTAGGATACTTAATTTACCAATAGATATGCAATTACACTTGTTTGATACAATGATAGCACCCATTTTGTTGTATGGGTGTGAAGTTTGGGGTGTTGAAGATGTGAGTGTTGTGGATAAATTTCAATTAAAATACCTAAAGATAATTCTACAGTTGAAACAGAGTACTCCAAATGTTATTTTTTATGGGGAGTTGGGTATTACCCCACTTTCAACACAAATTAAAAGTAGAGTTCTCAATTACTGGGGTAAAATAGTTAATTCTAAACATGATAAGATAGTCAGCATTCTATATAGAACAACTCATAATTTATATACTCTGAATAATATTAAATCAGATTGGGTCTGTTTTGTTCGAAATAATTTAAATGATCTTGGATTGTCGCATTTTTGGATAAATCAAAATGTGGAATCTCCTGCTTCATTCAAGAATACTGTCAACTTAAGATTGCGTGATCATTTTATGCAAAATTGGAGAAGTACAATTAATAATTCCAGTAAATGTCTAAATTACAGGATTTATAAACAGGATTTTTGTTTTGAGCCATACCTCAGCAAGTTACCTATGAATTTAGCTTTAATTCTCTTTAAATTTAGAAGTATGAATCACAAACTTCCTATTGAAAAAGGAAGGTTTGATGATATTCCAAGAGAACTTAGAACTTGTAACCTATGTACCAGTAACTCTTTAGGCGACGAATTCCATTATCTTTTTGAATGTTCATATTTAGTTAATACAAGAAAGCTGTATCTTGATAAATATTTCTATGAACGTCCAAGTGCTTTAAAATTTGAAAAATTAATGAACCATAGTAATAAAGATATCCTTTTGAAACTTGCCATCTTTTGCAAAAATATTATGTTATTATTTAAATAATGTTAGCTTATAAGATTATGTATTTTCTCTTTGTTTTTTCTCGCAATGATTTTTGATTTTTCTCTCTCATCCTCCATTATCAGTCAATTATTACAGTAATTTTATTACACCATGGAGTTGTATGACCATTTATAATTTGCCATTTTGTAGTATTTTGTTTTTACATATTATTTGCCATTTTGTATTATTTTGTATGTATGTACTGTTTTATGTTGTCATATGCCCATATGGGCCCTGACGTATTCAAATAAACATTGAAACCTTTTACCGGTTATTCCCCGTTGATTAAAAGGGCCAATTCTATTGCAAAAACCTAATTAATTTTATTTTAAATCATACTTCGAAACTCTTAGTGTGCTATGCAAACTGCGGATACATAATACACAATGTCAGCATGCGACAAAAATTACCATGATTTTTGTAAAATAAATACTGAAACCCTGTAAGAATAAAATGTGTGTCAAATGAATTTGAGCAAATTCAAAGAAAAGGAAAAATATTTGAAAGCCAGCAAATTAAATATCTAATTACATGTATATTTTGCATGTTTACAGCCTTAGAAATGAAGTGTAAATCGAATATTCGCATATTTCAATAAGAACTCGAGTTAAGTCAGCAAGTACAACATCTTAATATTGCATACTGATTACAACGTATTAATAATAATGTCTTCATATTAATAACAATGTTTTTCATAATAATAATAATAATGTCTTCCTATCAATTAGAATGTCTTCAAAAAAATAAGAATGTCTTCATATTAATTACAATGTATCCATATTAATTAGAGTGGCGGATAATCCCTTCCATACAGTTTTACTTTGGCTGAGTAACCTTTAAAGATACTTCTTGTTTCGCGTGTTTTTCATGACCGGGTCTGTCTGACTAGAACAGACCTATCCGAAAAATAAAGACCTGTCACAAACAATAGAGGAGGTGTGCTAATATATAAAACAAAAACAAACATATACAGTAGAATTAAAATAGATCTATATTTTTTTTTCAAATTAAATGCAAAGGATTATTTATGGCGAAAAAAACAATTTATGTAAATATCATGTTGAACATACCTTTTCTTCTGTATCTCTACGGGATGAAGCAATGAAGCAATTCTGAAACATCAAACAAAATTCTCTTTTTGATATGCAGCATTCCACCTTTATTTGCGTCATTAACAAACCGGGTGCATGATTGATCGATATTTACATAATCCAGGTACAACTCGATGAGTAATATATAATAACAATAAACTTGAATTTGATTGGGTCTTCCCGAACGTTAAGAATAAGTTTAATACAGTAAACTCCGCTGATAACGAACTCCTTTTGACATTCAAAATATGTTCCTTATATCCGAAGTTCCTTAAATTGTAAGCAAAATTAGTTCATTGTATCAGGAGTTTTAATAGCGAACATATTTACGTATAACGAACTGATTGTTTACCATCGTCCGCCATTTTGAAGAGCATTTGATTAAGAAAAATGAGTCATTTATTTCCTTTTTAGACACAATACCCGACAGCGTACATTTTTGGACTTTGAAAATCCTTTACTATTTAAAGAAAATCCTTTACTTTTATAGTATAACAAGGTGTAAATCGTGATGGTCATATTTACAACTGCTCTGATTTTTTTGTAATTTTAAAACACTTAATGGATTTAATTGTGGATGAAATGTACTTTTTAGTTAGAAGTTTTCATCTTAGAAGCGTATATTTCTTGAAATTATCTGATTTTGACCTTATTGTGCAATTTTCGAAGCATTCCTCTTTGTTCTACTGACATAAATATTGGATTTTCAAAAATAGGTTATCATTTGCAAAGTGAACGATAATCGCTGTGATTCTTGTATTTGTGGAACAATAGAGATTGACCACCGTGTTTCGCTATGAATACAATATACTATTATACTTTGGCAACAGTACCTGTCTTTATCTAGTTCAATATAGATTGGGTATCTACCTGCCCGGCAATATACAATATAAAAGTAGCCAAACAAGAGAAAACAAACTTGTTAAGTGTGTTAACTTTTTTGATTATTGAATGAAATATTATTTTATCAAATAGAAGTAAAACAACAAACGGCATATTTTCAGTTAATCAGTTTAGGAACGAATGAAATTCTTGAACAGGACGTTTTATATACATTCTCACATATAATGGAGCATTATACTCGGTGTGTCAGCAACTAACACACGGGATAATAATTTACATACTGAAGTTTATTGTGACTATTATTCATTGCAAAACAATTTGAAATATAAACTGAATGGTCTATACCTAAAGTCAAATGATATATTAAGTATGTTAATATGTTTATGTTTGTCATGATATTGAACATCCTTTAGTTGATTTCTTATAACAATAAAATTAATGATAAAATCAACGGAAGTAACCAATTTGATGAATGTATAGAAAATCAAGTGGTACAGTATCATGATCAAATTTTATAATTAATTAAACAATGTTAAACTGACAGACTAACCTAGATTTGAATTCGAATAACGTCGTATATAATTTCTAAAAGATACTTTTCTTACATAGGAAAAATATAAATGACTGAAAGTTTTTTTTATAGTTTTTGAAAACGGACGAAAACATATAGATCTATATTTAATACATTTGTTCAGTGAAATGATGGGGATTTTTGGGAAAGCCGTTCTTGTAGGATTTGTGGCATATCTGGTATATATTTATTTCCAACCAAATTCTTCTAAAATAGCAAACGCTATAAATGATGAATTCGATTACGTTATAGTTGGGGCGGGATCCGCCGGAGCGGTATTAGCATCACGATTGTCAGAGGACCCCAATATAAGTGTTCTTCTTTTAGAAGCTGGCGGCGAAGAGACAGACAACCCGTTGTTTTCTATCCCTGTCGCAGCCCCAAAACTCTGGCAAACTGAATGGGACTGGGAATATTACACTGTTCCCCAGAAAGCAACCGGGCTCGCAAGTGGTAAACATCCGGGTATGCATTTCTGGCCCGTTGGAAAGGTTCTTGGAGGTACTAGTATGATAAATATGATGAACTATGTACGTGGAAGTAGATATGACTATGATGGATGGGCCAAGGAAGGATGTGAAGGTTGGGCCTATGATGACGTATTACCTTACTTTTTAAAGTCAGAGGATATGCTTGATGATGAACTAAAAGATTCAAAATACCATCATACCGGTGGACCATTAGGAGTTACATTGGATGACTATGTGCCATTAACAAAAACCTTTGTGGAGGCGGGAAAGGAACTCGGATATGAAGAGGTGGATTATAATGGGGTAAACCAGCTAGGTTTTAGTATATCACAAGTTAATGTAAGAGGAGGAATACGAGCGAGCACTGTTCGAGAATTTTTAAGACCCGCTATGTCACGAGAAAATTTTCATGTTGTCATTCGAGCACACGTGTCTAACGTTAACATTCAAAACAATACCGCTGTTGGCGTTTTCTTCATTCGAAATGGTGTCAAGAGAATGGTAAAAGCAAATCAAGAAGTTATTCTGTCTGCTGGAACGATTGGATCATCTCAAATATTGATGTTGTCTGGAATCGGGCCAAAAGAACATCTTGAAAGTTTGAACATACCTGTCATAGCAGATCTGCCTGTCGGAGAAAACCTTCAAGATCATATGTACAGTGTGTTACGAAGTGATATAAATACGACAGATAGCATAACGAAAGATAAAGCGGAATCGATTTCAAGCATTGCTAGTTATGCTCTCTCAAAAACAGGTTTCTTGACATCAACATCTTTAACAGGAGTTGCTTTTACTAAATCAAAGTACTGCAAAACAGATTATCCAGACATCCAGATTCATTTCTACGCTCAACAACCGCCAGCATATGAAAGTAAATACGACAATAGTTTTGCAAATGATTTACTTCATAGCGACTGGAAAGAAGGGTTCCTTATATTGCCAATAATCTTACATCAAAAGAGCCGCGGGAAAATTACATTGAAAAGTACCGATCCTTTTGACTATCCCGATATTGATCCAAATTATCTCGCCGAAAAGGAAGACATGGACGTTTTTGTTGAAGCTTTAAAGCTTGGAATGCAGATTATTGAAACCGAGGCTTTCAAGAAAGTTGGAGCGGATAGAAATCATATGAGAATTGAAACTTGTAAAGAACATGAGTTCATGTCGTACAAATTTTACGAATGTTTAATACGTCATTTTGCTGTGACCGTTTATCATCCGACGTCAACATATAAAATGGGATCATATAACGACGCGAATTCTGTAGTTGATCCTGAATTAAAGGTCAAAGGTATTAACGGTTTACGTGTGGTTGATGCATCGATTATGCCGACTATTGTATCGGGAAATACAAATGCCCCTGTTATTATGATAGCTGAAAGAGCTGCAGATCTTATCCTAAAAAGGGACACAGTCAGTCGCATAAAAGAACATATAAACAGCGCTAACTGAAATGCGAGCATTATATAATAAAACTTCATTGCATATTCTGTAATATATACCAACTACAAATATCAGAATCGACATAAGATTTCTTGCGTATTTAGTCACCGTATCATGTATCGTTTGATATTTCGAAATTCTTAATTTAACACGTTTTCCTTCTAAGAAACTAAACAGTCGGTGTTGAACAGTTGGCTAGTGACTCGAAGACTATCCGTTCATTACTGCACATGAAAGGACCCTGTGCTATATCTTGGTGTGGAACCACTGACAAACTGTACATAAGTTGTCACAACTATATAATGAAGAGGATAATTATATTAAAGTTACCAAAAATGAATGAATGCAAAGCCCATACAGAGTATTACAAGACGTAGCACTCAACTGAGGAACAAAAGCAAAGAAACATTAGATTTGAATATCTTACAAAGAAGTTTAAGATAAATCAATTAAGATGGGAAAAACCTGCAAAGGATGATATAAAAATTAAAAAAAAAAAGAGCCGTGGCATGACAAAACCAACATAGTGGGTTTGCGACGAGCATGGATCCAGACCCACCTGCGCATTCGCGCAGTCTGATCAGGATCCATGCTGTTCGCTTATAAACCCTATTACAAGTACCGAAACTGATAGCGACCAGCATGGATCCTGATCAGACTGCGCGGATGCGCAGGCCAGTCTGGATCCATGCTGTTCGCAAACCCACTATGTTGGTTTTGTCATGACACGGCTCATTAATATAGTCAAAATTAAATTGAACATCGATGTTTTTGCGAGTCATAGCCGGATTTGATTACAACGCTTTTCATTTTTAGCCGTTTGGTACAAGAAAGATGAACATTCTAGAAAAATGGGGTGAATGAATGACTTGAAAATTTGCATACATGTTACTGGTCCAGACGTGCACAAACCTCGGGAAAATTAAATTTCAAGTCCCGTTATGTCTATACCAATGGCATCTATTCGAATTTGTACTTGTTATGGCACTGAATACATATAATTGTCATATAGACCATGCCATTACCAAACAGAAGTAAGAAATTTAGATTATAAATCACTTTAAACTAAAAGAAATTCACTGAGGTTTATTAACAAATGTTTATATTTTTCTAGAAATACGAAGAAACAATGTCATCGCTGCGACCTCGCTTCTATAAACAAAAGTAACACATATATATAAAAGCGTAAAAATATAATCGGATTCATTTGCATATTATCAACATATAACACCATTGGGAATCGGTATAGGTATATGGTCAATCAGTAAATGTGCGTAAAAGAATATCATTTTTATTGTTGAGAACGAAAACTGCTGATTATCTTTTTACTTTTTTAGCTCACCTGAGCTTGCTCAGGGTGAGCTTTTAGGATCGGTGAATGTCCGTCGTCCGTCCGTCCGTCGTACGTCCACAATTGCTTGTGAACACTCTAGCGGTCGCATTTTGGCCTCAATCATCATCAAACTTGGTCAGGATGCTTATCTAGTTAAAAGCTCGGATGAGTTCGAACATGGCTCATCTCGGATGAAAAACTAGGTCACAAGAGCTGAAAATAGAAAAACCTTGTGAACACTCTAGAGGTCACATTTTTTACCCAATCATCATCAAACTTGGTCAGGATGTTTGTCTAGGTGATAGCTCGGATGAGTTCGAACATGGGTCATCTCGGATGAAAAAGTAGGTCACAGGAGCTATAAATAGAAAAACCTTGTGAACACTCTAGTTGCTTCTCCAAATCCCTCCAGAGGCGTGCACGTCGCGGAGAAGGCACACGGCAGGTCAAGGTCAAATCATCTCAAGTACCAGAGGTGATTGGTTGACCTGTCGTGACTAACTCTGGAGTGTGGCGCTAACAAGAGCCGTTTTATGTCAACCGCCTGTTTGCAGCCGTCACGGAACTTGATGCTTTTCCGGTATTGTCTTTCCTCCATCGAACGAAGTACAGGACTTAGGAAGATCGGCATGAAAAAGACGTCCCCGATGAGACTTCTAGAGTGGACCGGCATGGACGCTGAGATCTCGGACATATGGAATTTCCGGCGCCGAGCTAAAATAAACCTAATACAACAACAACACTCTAGTGGTCACATTTTTAAACCAATCTTCATCAAACTTGGTCAGATTGCTTGTCTAGTCAATTGCTTGGATGAGTTCGAACATGGGTCATCTCTGATGAAAAACTAGATCACAGGAGCTAAAAATAGAAAAACCTTGTGAACACTCTAGTGGTCACATTTTTGACCCAATCATCATCAAACTTTGTCAGGATGCTTGTTTAGATAATAGCTCGGATAAGTTCGAATATGGGTCATCTCGGATGAAAAACTAGGTCACCGGAGCTATAAATAGAGAAACCTTGTTAACACTCTAGCGATCACATTTTTGCATCAATCATCATCAAACTTGGTCAGGATGCTTATCTAGTTGATAGCTTGGATGAGTTCGAACATGGGTCATCTTGGATGAAAAAGTAGGTCACCGGAGCTAAAAATAGAAAAACCATGTTAACACTCTAGCGGTCACATTTTTGCATCAATCATCATCAAACTTGGTCAAGATGCTTGTCTAGGTGATAGCTCGGATGAGTCCGAACATGGGTCATCTCGGATGAAAAAGTAGGTCACCGGAGCTAAAAATAGAAAAACCTTGTTAACACTCTAGCGGTCACATTTTTGCATCAGTCATCATCAAACTTTGTCAAGATGTTTGTCTAGGTGATAGCTCGGATGAGTTTGAACATGGGTCATCTCGGATGAAAAAGTAGGTCACTGGAGCTAAAAATAGAAAAACCTTGTTAAACTCTAGCGGTCACATTTTTGCATCAATCATCATTAAACTTGATCAAGATGCTTGTCTAGGTGATAGCTGGGATGAGTTCGAACATGGGTCATCTCGGATGAAAAAGTAGGTCACCGGAGCTAAAAGTAGAAAAACCTTGTTAACACTCTAGTGGTCACAATTTTGACTCAATTGTCATCAAACTTGGTCAGGAAACTTGTCTAGGTCATTGCTGGGAATAAATCGAACATGGGACATCTCGAATGAAAAACTAGGTCACAGGAGCTAAAAATAGAAAAATCCTGTTAACACTCTAGTGGCTACTGTTGTGATCCAAATATTCTGTTAATTCGTCTGAAAGTTTGTTTTGATGATTTCTAAGTCAAGATCGAACATGGGTCATCTTGGATGAAAAACTAGGTCACACCGCCCAAATATGGAAAAATCTTGTTAACATTCTAGTGGTCACATTTTCGACTCAATTATCATCAAACTTGGTCAGGATGCTTGTCTAGGTAATTGCTTGGATGAGTTCGAAATCGCATGTGAAACTAGGTCACCGGAGCTAAAAATAGAAAAATCTTGTTAACACTCTAGTTGCTACGGTTTTGATCCAAGTATCCTGGAAATTGGTCTGAAAGTTTGTTTTGATGATTTCTAGGTCAAGTTTGAATATGTGTCACCTGGGTAAAAAACTAGGTCGCACTGCTCAAATATGGATAATCCTTGTTAACTCTGTAGTGGTCACATTTTTGACTCACCTGTCATGAGACTTGGTCAGAATGCTTGTCTATGTAATTGTTTGGATGAGTTTGATGGGTCAGGTGAGCGATCTAGGGCCATCATGGCCCTCTTGTTTTCTTTTTTATGAAAGTGAGCAAGTTAGAAATAATATAGTCAATATTGGTATAATTGGTTTAAGTAGCTTCACTGAGGCCGTAAACTTTAAAACATAAAACTTGAATTACATTTCGTGCTTAGGCACAAGAAAAATATGAAAAATATTAATATTACGTATAACATAAGCCAGGTCCATACACTTGGATAATAACCTTCCTTTTTCACGCGAAGAAGCTCTTATTAAGCGGACGAAAAGCGACAAATATTGTTATTATATTTTTGGCATTCGATTCCATTTTAAAGGAGATAAATGTTCATAAGGAAAACGTTTTTAGTTTATTTTTGTATTAAAAAAACAACCAAAAAAAAAACGGTTTGTATCTGTAAATTACACGTGATGTTAGTTATTTTTTATTGGTCGGCTACTACCCTATTAAAAACCGTACATTTTCTAATTTTATATTGTAAGAATTTTTCATTTATGGATTTAAAAAATGGTATTTGGCTTCGTTTACAGAAATTAAAAAGGGCTCAAGTTGTTGAAATATTAGTATTTATATGTTAAAAACTATGTACCTATCAGTGAAAACTTGAGCAAAATCCAATGGTAATAAAAGTATGTCAAATCATTTTGAAAGTAATATGGGTGTAAGGGAAGACATTGACTTTTCTTTTTATATCGTATAGGAACCTTATCGTACATTTGAAATTGGCCAAAGCTACAAAAATTTGGGATAGTTTTAACGTCTCATCACTGTGTTGAATAAACTTGTTTAAAACAAAACTACGTTCTGCTTAAAGTTATTTGAAATTGAAAATACCATTTAATTATATTATGCCGTGTGAACCACAATATTCAGTTTCATTATATTTGGCCTGACCAGATGATTTATTAAAAATCAGATTACTGTCCTCACTTGACAATATTTACTTTGTACATGCACTAGTGATCTGGGAGGCCAAGTTATAATGATACGGAATATATTGTGTGAAGTTTCAACTTTGTATAAATCATTTGTTCTGATATAATTAATTTAGTTTTTATGTTAACATTTGTTTTATACTTAAAAATATTGTTCTTTATTTCTATAATACATTGTTTATCATTGCAAGTGATGTCACAGTCTTATATGATAAAACACTTGCCATACACATCTTCGGTTCGAATCCAGATGGGGACATTGGATTCGTTCAAGTGAGAAAGCTATCCGACTAACGTATTGTTCCACAGAGATGCCTGTCCGTGCCTGAAATAATGCATAGAGGAGCACCTGAGGTCTTCAAATTGGAAAGTCGCCACTATGTTGGTGCGGCGTAAACCCCATTCATGAAAAAAATATGGGCCAACAATATTGTAAAATTGTTCGTATGCGCTCAAATGGGTTTACAGGCTGGTCTGTCTCTGTTCTGGTGGGAATATATATCGTGATAGGATTATTCAAATAAAAGGTATACTAAGTTACCGAGAAAATGTTATGAAAAATCATCATAATCATGTATATCTTATGTTATGTTTTGTTTTTATTGTTTTGTATTTAAGGAATAGATATTTGTTCATTAATTCATTAATTTAACACAGTTTCAACAAACACGAACTTCATAATTTAATAGTTTAAATACTTTGAAACAAGCGTAGTTTTTCGAAAAATGAAATGTATATATAGAAATTCATTCATTTGTGTCTATATATGTTTCACAGTTGCTATTACCTCTGAGTTTGAAAATTTTGAAAACTTAGAATGATATCGATCATTTTACATTTTCATTATTGTTTTGTAAAAATTTTTCCTTTCTTTATTTTCCTTTTTGTATTTCCATAATTTTCTTCCACGTATACATGTATGTCAATGAAATGTGTATGATGTTGATCTGTAACTGGTAAAATCAATAAAATGTATTGCTGTTGCTGTTGTATAAACACATAGGCTGATCTTACATTCCGATAGTGTGTAAGCTGTGGCAAGCTTACAATTAATGATGTAAATTAACAATGGTTTACTTTCTTTTCATACGAAATATATATACAGAATTATTGCCATTGTCTTTAATATAAATATAATAAAAGATAAGTTATGTTTAACTTAATAAGTGTTTTTCTTTCATCCACGATACAATTCTAAATCACTTTCTATATTAAACAATGCACCGTTATTTAATGTTGATGATTTATGACTATCCTCATCGGTGTTTCGTCTTAAGTAAACTTTGGAAAGGGGGAGCGGTTGCCTTGATGCCTCTCAAAACCAGGGTCCACGACACCGTTTAATCAAATGACACCACATGACCTGTATTTTGTTTTTCATAAAGCGGGTGAATTTCAAACGATATGCCATATTTCATTGAGACACTTTTCAGTAAAATTAACATTTGCATGAATATGTACGACTGCTTGTACTTTTGCTACATTTTTATTATTTTTACAATATGTAGCATCTTTTCATATGTATTTATCCACCATGAATTTTATCGATGTCAGTTAAAGAAGAAGTTTAACCTATAGAAATCCTATCGATGGTAAATCAATGAAGCAAATAATTCTTCAAGGGATTCAAAGTCATATAAAAAAAATTAATTGGTCTGGAAAAAACATCAGAATTTTAATAACGGACATGTTAATAAATGTAAACACAACAAACACTCGGGTGAGTGGCAAGGTTATATAGGGCTTAAGTGAGCGAGTTATCTCCAGATTAAAGTTACTATAATTTATATAAATACTGAAAGTGTGTAACTTTGCACAATCGCACAATTTATACTACTTATATGTACATGGATGTAGATTGTTTTCAATTTAATCAATAAAAGCAGATTTGCTGCATTAAAAATTCGTTAAAAATCATTTCGTGTATGACGTGCTGATGTTTGCTTTTCAACATTCGCCTGGCGGTTCGTTCATCTTAAATTTATTGACAACAGTTTACACTTGTGTATGTCAGCTGTATTTGTTACTAATCATATAGACAAAAATCGTCTCTCAGAGAATAAATCAAAATATATATGATATTTTTACGGTATGAAATTATTCATTACATACACATATATGAACGTTTGAACTTAGGCCTTGTCTGCAAAAAATGCGCAGTTCTTGTGTAAGGTCATTAGAAATATTTCATGTTATAAAGACCTCTCCTTGCGTCTGTTTTTTGTGATCCTTGAATGTTATAGAAATAGTTGTTAAATACACATTGTAGACTCAAATATGAATCATGTGTTTTAAGATCTTTGTGACAAATATCGATCCAGAGTACATTTTATAACATGAAGTATACACATTCTTATATAAATAAAGCGTTGCATTCTTAAGGTGGAAAAAGATTTCAGAGAATGTTAGACAGACTGTAGAAGATTCGTGTAAACATATACTTCTAAAATATCTATTTACACAAATGGTGTTTTAGCTTTATTCATATATTTTATTTCATAATGGTATAATTTTGAGAACAGACATGCTCACTCGTTTTACTAAAATTGAAATATTATCTTACGCAGGCTTATGAGATTTTAATGAACATACGATCCTGTTTTGAATAATGTACGTTGTTAGTGCATTAAAAAAACTTATATTGTTGTGTCATGTTGTTATTCGGACACACGATATGCCACATGTTTTTATTTTGTATTATACAATTATTGACAAGTGTGCCATTGAATATGATGTGATATTCAAGAGTGATCACATATTGACCGAGGCGATAGCCGAGGTCAATATGACTTTTTGCCGGTGAATATCACATCATATTTAATGGCACACTAGTCAATAATTGTTTTATTATATGAATAGGCTATAAAAAATAAAAATCACAGAAAGTACAACCTCATACAGTACAACTTTTGTCTGTTTCGTTAAAGCGATGGAAAAAAGACGCACGTGGAAGACGTGCAACAACTACACTAACACTGCGCATACAAAAGTAATTCAAGTTTATACTCATCATTGCGGTGCAACTTTTAACTACAGTAGTGAAGTAATGATATTTTAATCGAGAAATATACCATTAAGAACAAACGCAACAATAATTTTTTTGATAAACACGCGTAATTAACAGTCTACGATATATGGTCATTGAATACGAGTCTCAATTTATTTTTAGACTGGGAAAATCCAATTTAGCCAGTGAATATGATACTACACCCAGTGAATATGATTGTATAAAAAGTTTTGTTGACTGCAGTTTGGACCAATGAGATTGCAGATATATTTAGATCAAATAATAAAATGTATTATATTGATATTAATATATGAAATGAATCATAATTAAAGACCCTTATTGAAGTAAGTCCCAATGTTATTATAAATGTAACTTTCAAAATTGAAAGACAGTTATTAAAGGAGAGCATGCACATTACAATGTTTCAGATTGATTCAAATGATTTTGGGCTTTAAATGGGATTCGATAACATTTTAATTTTTTTAATTTGATACCCAAAAATGAATGCGGCCAGCAATCATTCTCCACACTTTGAAGAGATCTGATGACCTCTCCAATTAAAGCTACCATAATTGCACGTCGAAGGTTCGTTAAAATGTGAGTTCGACGTTGACAAAACTATTGTTATGTTAATGGCTATGAATATCGCATTTCGTTTCAACAGCAAAATAAATAAGAAAACATCAAGTTTCACAAATAGACCTTCTTTACAGAAAAGAAGCTTAGAGGCTATTATACAAGCATCGAAACGTCATCCCTTGGTGAAGTGTTTGCCATCAAGAGTTTCGTGTTATTATATTTCTATTTATTCTCTATTCAAACTAATTTCTTATCATTTCGATGATAATATGTTCAAGCGCTATTTAGATAATACCAGCAAAAGGTCCGTACGTTAACATCAAAGGTGATATTCATTTTTATCGAACTAATAACTATTTAAACGAGTTACAGTATGTAGAAATTAGAACCGAAAACTTTGTTGAGCTACGTTGGGCTAATTTATTGATAAAAAAAGGACTTTGTTACTATCCCCCTTTCAGATAAATATTTTATTGAAGCAGATGTAGCATTTTTATTTTTTACCTTAGTCGAACTTACGGGTCAGAATTATGCACTCGTTCATACGTCACGACTACTATCCTAAACAGTATTATATCTTCTTTATCATCATCATCATCATCATCAGCATCATCATCATCATCTACAATCATCATCAACATAATCATCATCATATTCATGATCATCACCATCACATCATCATCATCATCATCATCATCATCACAATCATTATCAGCACCATTATAAGCTGTATGACCAACATAGCTACTTTACCACTAAAATAGAACTGTAACGCATAAAGTATGGGCAACGTAGTATCTACGAAGTACTATAATACGTAAAAAGTTTGAACAACGTAGTATAATAAAAACTAACGAGGTACGTTAACATAAATACTACTAGCTAAGTAATGTGTTTACCACATAAGTATATATTAACAATGTGATATCTCTATAAAAAGTAGCATTTTAACTTTAAAAGTACAATCTTTACCACATCAGCAGAATATCGTCGCAAAATTGTACGAGCAACGTCGTATCTGTTTAGAGCAATTGATTATCAAACAATCCCCAACTGCATCAGAACAACTTTTATGCAAAAAAGTACAATTAAGCTACGTTGTATCAACACTGCTAAGGAGCCATTTAATAACGCAAATAAATATCATTAACAGGGTATTATATAATCGTCAAAATAATTTGATGAAACACGCATTCCTGTGACATGGAATGTCTAGAAAATAACAATATCGCTTTGCTATGCAAAACTATGGTTCTACCTTGAAAGCAATCATTGACTGCTAAGATATCGATTTGTTGGCAGAACAGCTATGCAAAGCGGACAATGCTTGACTTATCAACAAAAATGTGACGGTGTGAATGAAAAGAATACAGGAATTATTGTCATTATATACAAACAATTCATAAACATTATTTTATGCTCATTTTTTTTTACTTTATTCAAAGTATAGGTCTAGTCTTATAATGAGTAAAATTTTAGCATAAATATATACATGTATTACACACATACCAACAGAATAAACCTTCATACTTTTTTTTAATTTCTGCCCTTAACAAGTTGTGTTCCGTTCAAATGACAACTATGTACAACTTTAACCAAAAACAAGAAGTATCTTTAAAAAGATACTCGGCCGAAGTCAAACTTGTTAACTTGCATAGGATAAGCTACTACTAACCATGCTTACCGCAAACAGGACATTTTATTCGTCCTCAATAGTGTTATTTCAGATCATTTTTCCCGCAATGTTTTTCCTCATTAATTGTCATCTTAGATTTAACCAATATTACTTACATTATTTGATTTTAATCAAAATGGAATTTGATTTGAATAGGAATTTATAATAAAACAAAGATTAAGTATATACTGTACACTAATTCCACGGAGAATTTTGCAACTGTTGATTAGTCGAAAGTTCGTTTCAATCGTCTTATGCCCGGTTCGAGAAGAGAATATAATGACTAGAACAGCTAAGAAGAGAACCCCAATCGTACGCAAAAGTATCAAAAAGGCGATCTGTCATATTTAATTTTATATATTTATGAAAAGCTGTAAGAAACATCTAGAGAATATCATTATTGTGTTTTTATATTTATTCTGATTTATATATTTTTTCAACACTTCTTGCCATCGTGCAAGCGAACAGACATCTACCTATAACGGAAGCTCTTCTGAAGTATCAATCGAACAGGCTATTAGTGTTAAAATGACCAATGAAAATTCTGCCTTTATTCATTTCTTTACTGTTAATTTTAGCGGAAGTCAAGGTGAAATCAGACGGCCTTCGGCCGAAAAACAAACATATACATAAAATACGGAATACCGTTAGGGCCATCGTGTTTATACGTAAAAATAAAGAGGGCGACAATGCGATAGTACGACAGTGCGATGACGACAATGCGACAGTGCGATGACGACAATGCGACTGTGCGATGACGACAATGCGACAGTGCGATGGCGACAATGCGATAACGGGCTAGTACAATGACGACAGAGCGATAGTGTTATCGCACTGTCGCCATAGCACTGTCGCACTGTCGAACCGTCGTCATCGCATTGTCTCACTCTCGCCATCGCATTGTCGCACTGTCGTCATTGTGTTATCGCATTGTCGACTCTCGCCTTCTGGTGGACGGTTCTAAACTGCTTGCGAATAAGTTGACGGTATAGAATATGGGATAAATTTACTTTTGTCAATAAATCTTTTTCTTCTTGTTTTTTTCTTTTTTTTTTCTTTTTTTTTTTTTTTTTTTTTTGTTTCTTTCTTTTCTGAATACTAATAATGTTTAATTAAAATTATAAATTAATAATAAGAAACATTTTATATATAAATACTGAAAGAGTTATACATAGACGGAAAATGTAATAAATTGTGTGAAACTTTAATATACAATGTAATAGAAATATTTCAGATGAAAATGATCTTATGTTGACATTAAAAAGATGAAGAAAAAAATCATTGTTTATTACTTGTATAAAAAAGACAAACAAATTACATTGGTAATTCCATTGAATTCGTCATCAGTGGTTTTATTGTTTTGTAAGATTTTTGATTTATTTATAATTAATTTTTATTATATTACTAACATTGTAAATAAAGATACATGTAATTAGAAATTTTCGTCAACACATTTTTTTCTATATATCTAACATAAGTGGTCAACAATTTTCACTTTAAGATTAACTTAACAGCAGATCCTACTATAAGTTTAACTGGTCAGCATATTGTACTATAGCCAACTGATTCCGCTGGTGGACATAGTGAGACAATGTGTTTCAATGTTGAAAAACACATCTATCCATTATATTTATTCCGGAAAAATTCTTACTGTTTATTTTTGTTGTTTTTTGTTGTTGTTTTTTTTTTAAAATAAGGGAAACATGCAAAGTTCGAATTACCAACTACCTGCCGGTAGGTCGTAGGGGATTGAGAGTAACCAACTACCTATCAAATTGACGCTTCTTTCGATTTTATCAATATCTAAGATAGAGCCATTTGGTGCTTGGTGAACATAGCGCTTTTTATATTTCCTAAAGATAGTAAATTAATATGAGTAAATAAAAAAAAAACACATTAAAGATATACTAGAATTTTGTGTCCACTTGTTTTATATATAGCCAACGTGATTTTAGTTCAACCTTGAGAAACTGCTTATGAACAGAGGAAAATGATATTTGCAGTGAAGTACTTATTTATTTTGCAATGTTAGTAGAAATTGGTTTATGGTTTATGCCATATTTTCTTCTTATACTATATGGTCTGCAGACTTAACGGACGGTGCTTTAGGTACACATGTATAGTAGAATCTGCTGACCAGTTAACCCATTACCGCATAAGCATTTTGTGAAAAACAGCTGGTTAATTATACTTATATAACACGACACAACTTAATGTTCTTATATAAAACGGCACTATTCACTGTCCTTGAATAACATGGCACGACTCACTGTACTTTTATAACACGGTACGACTCAGCGTACTTATATAGCACAGCACAATTCACTGTACTTCAATAACACGGCACGATTTTCTGCACTTATACAGCGCGGTACAATTCAATAAACCTATATATCAGGGCACGATTCACTGTTCTTATATACCAAGGCACGACTCACTGTTCTTATATTACACGGCACGATTCACTGTACATGATGTTTAATTATGTCAAGATATTCCAAACTATATTAATGCTTATATAATTGCTAGGGGGGAATATAGCAAAAGAAACTAATTACATGTGCATTATTCTCCGATAATCATTACTAAAAATATCTTTTGCATACACAATTACATGCATATGCTTGTCAGTGTTTTACAAAAGTACTCGTATTTACATTGTATTTAAAAAGTATACACACAGTATTGACGTATTTACTTTAAATCAAAAAGTTTTATTTCGTCAGACATCGTGACTATCAACGTAGACTGTTGATGATTGAAGCAGATTGAGAACGGGTAAGTCAAACCATGTGATGGTTTAACAACCGTGCCGATTTCTGACATGTTTTCTTGTGAAATCTGTTTAATATTTCCTGAGGTAATGTCACAAAGAAATATGTTTCCCCTGTAGTCACTGCAAACACCAATAATACCAGACTGCTCGCTAAATTTATATGTATCTATATGTTTCCCTTGGATATTTAGTAAAACTATATCATTTTGGCCACTTGCAACATATACTTTATCACCATGGTTACTTAATTTAGTCATCAGTCTACTCTGATGAAATAATTCATTTCCAGAATTGTCCTTTGACACCGTCTGTAAGAGGTCACCTGATGTCTTGTGGATAAAAAACGACTTATTGTCGGTTATGATTAGCTTGTCATCTTTGGAAGCAATACCAAAACAACGATGGTTCATCTTAAGCTGCCTTACTTTTATCATCGGGTTAAACAGAGAAACAAACTGAATCGTTTTGTTATCTAAACTGACAGCAGCTTCAGCTTTACTTGTACAACAAACATCATGTGGTTTATCTGGTAGACAGCATTGGTCTACTACAACAGCTTTTGTTGTGTCAACACATTTCGTCTTCTTGTTGTAATAGTCGGCTAGTAATAGAAAGTTGTCTTCCGTTAAACAAGAACCATATATACAACATGTTTGTTTATCCCCTTGTACCTTGACATTCATTTTCCTTTCAGCTTTGACAGTATAAAGGCTTCTCGTTTGAGCGTATTGTTGATCATAGTATTTTGGAATATTTCCAAAGGTTTTCTTCTGCTTCAGAAAGCTAGTAATGTCTTGGTTTATAGAATATAATAACTGTACGTCAGCGTTTTCGTCATTTAACAAATCAAGACTGTCTTTACCTTTAATTTGTTTATAAGCAATCTTAGAACATACAAATTCTTGAGCCTTGTTTCCTTCAGCATGTTGTAAATTAAAAATTGCTTTCTGTATATTATCTTTCTCTCTTTCTATGTCCTTCTTTTGTTTTATGAGTGCTGACTCTTTTTTAGCGAACTCATAGTCAACTTCTTGTATTGATTCCTTTTCCATATCAGCAAGTAATTGTTCCAGGACTTTGCGATGTTGTCCGATTTCCTGAATAGCATCTTTTTTTGACTTTTGAAGCTCTTGCATTTGTTTGTCATTTCTTTCTTTGAGTGTTTCTTTTGATACCTCTATGGTTTTTAATTTTTGCAGAGTTTGTTTGACCTCTTTTTGTTGATATACGGCATCAATCACTTCTGATATAACCCTTATCGATGTACAGTTTCTGAAATATAAGAGAAAATCCATGTAAAGCCGCTTTAAAAAATAATGTCCGACATTTATATCTTTAATGCGTGAGAGCTTAATCATAAATAAAGCATCGAGTTTTAAACTATGAAATAGGAAAAACATCTTTTATTTCAGAAAATGATTACATACACTGGATTTATACTACATTGTTTTACAATATTAACTGATATTGGCTTTAGACTGATTAATATGTTGGAAATGTTTCTTTGTTTTAATTCCGATCCAACCACGTGTCGTATGGTAGTTAATGTTGTGCAGTCGAAAATGATAAAATTCATTTACAAAAAAAAAATAAATAATAATAATAATAATAAATAAATATGCATGCTGATTTTCTTTTAAACACAAATATTTATAGATATAATCATTTTCTAAAAGGTCAAATTTTCAAAACAAAATTTGTGAAATTTCAAATATGTTAAGTTACAAATATTATATGTTTCAATAACAGATGTCAAATTTACAATTATGTAACTGGAAGATTAAAATGCGGCTTTTCCTCTTTGTCCAATCAATTGTGCTAAATGTTTTATAATATATAGGTGATAAGGTCAATTAAGCTGTCTGTACTTATCATGTTGTTAAACCTTATGACTGATAAAATATCCAGGTGATGATTGTTGTTATAAATTCTATATGTTGCTATGTTACATTATTTTGTATTGAAACCTGATTGGTCATTTTGATATTTAAGACACAAAAATGTTAAAATTCTATTGGTCAGTTTAAAACGAAATCAATTTTAGAAATATTGTAAAGATACATGTAGAAAATTTAGGGTCAGTTAGATTTTGGATTTCCAAGTGATAACATTGTGGCTTTCCACTAGAAATAATTGTTACTGTTTTTAATATAAAGTTGTTGACATCAGGATAACTTGTGTATATTTGATATATAATAAATGTTTGTGGTATTCCACTGAGAAAGAAACAGTAAATGATAAAACGGAACATTGTGTTGAAATTCAATCCACCTTCAGTAGAACCAATAAATCAGCGCATAACACGTGGCGGAAATCAGTGTCTTTCCCAACCTCTCAATTTAGCAAGCGAGACTTCGAATTCAAATTCCCCAAGAAGAACAACAATGAGTTTCACATATGGAATATCATTCAGAAGTGAAAAACCATGTGGACAATGTGGACTTAATCATTATAACAGACAGGAGAAGTGTTGTGCAAAAATGGCAAGATGCAACAAATGTAAAAGAATTGGACATTTTGCACGAGTTTGTCTACGTCCAACAGTTAGTGAAAAGTCAAACCAATCAAAACAACGCGATCAACAACGTATGACAACTTTTATAAGACGCAAGACAGCCGAAAATACATTACCATTTTACAATGAAGATGATGCCTACTTTAAGAAGAACCAAACAGATAACTCCGTAAGTAATGTTTCAACAGCAGAATTTCAGAAGTTAAAATATTTGACCGATTCAATGACTAAAACTATTAACGGTTTAAAAGCAGAAAATATGGCCCTTGTTTTTAAAAATCAAAGACTTAAGGATTTTAATGAAAAACTACAGGATGAGGTTTCCCTAAAGAAATTAGAAATTAGTCAACTTATAGAAACATTTTTACAAAAAACAACTCGCTAAAGGAAACAATTCGGGCTGACTCTTCAAAACTAGAGATAATGGACAAACTTATATTAGAATTTAAGAAACTAAATGACGATTATGAACAACTGAGACTGAAACACAACCAGAAATCTTATGAAATAGAAATGATAGAATCAAGGAAAAACGACGAAATAGATGACCTTAAAAATGAAAACCACAACTTAAAAGACAAAACTAAATATCTATGTCGAAAAAGAGGAAACAGAAATCAAGATCTTTCAAGTACATGCGAAACCGGATTCCCACATGAATGGAGAGGTCAATATCATCATGGAAGACAACAAGGACAGAGGGGACAATACAACAGAAATAGACGTCATTAAGACTGTGTTGTATACAATAAGACAGTGATTAGAATATTTATTATAAGTGAATGGTACTTACGCTTTTCAGCAAAATCGGTGCTTTATATTCACGATATATGTCTGTAACTGAATATCTTACGTAAACACTATTCTAATTTAATGATATTTATTTTTGTTATATCGTATTTATGCTGCATTTCACAGGAGTGAAATAGTCTTAAAGGAGGGAGAAGTGTTGTGCAGTCGAAAAATGATAAAATTCATTTACAAAAAAATAAAAAAAATAAATAAATATGCATGATGATTTTCTTTTAAACACAAATATTTATAGATATAATCATTTTCTAAAAGGTCATATTTTCAAAACAAAATTTGTGAAATTTCAAATATGTTAAGTTACAAATATTATATGTTTCAATAACAGATGTCAAATTTAAAATTATGTAACTGGAAGATTAAAATGCGGCTTTTCCACTTTGTCCAATCAATTGTGCTAAATGTTTTATAATATATAGGTGATAAGGTCAATTAAGCTGTCTGTACTTATCATGTTGTTAAACCTTATGACTGATAAAATATCCAGGTGATGATTGTTGTTATAAATTCTATGTTGCTATGTTACATTATTTTGTATTGAAACCTGATTGGTCATTTTGATATTTAAGACACAAAAATGTTAAAATTCTATTGGTCAGTTTAAAACGACATAACATTAAGAAGGCATTGTTTTATTTTTATAAGGTTCAATGTCAAATTAAACAGTTTCTGAAATGATTAAGAACTTTTCTTATATTTGAATTTTATATTTTTTTCTGATTCCTATCTGTTAGGATTGAAGGTTTACAAACAATTTGTTTATTTTCTTATAATCGTACTCTTTTTTATTTCTATTTATGCTAATAACATCTATATATGTTTACAATGTTTAAAAAAAGTCGTAGGTAGGAGTTTTACACCTGTTATTTTAATAGTGCGATCCACAATTCTTAACGTATTTACATATTTATCTAGATAAATACCATGATCTTACATTTACAGTTTAAAAAGATTATGACAGGCATAATGTACTATAAACATTTTAATAACTTCACTATTCCGTTGTCTATATCTTTATATGGTCACGTCTTCAAAAGGGTTTACTTTTTTGTTTAACGAACATGAATGACTGGTACAAAATGTATATAAGAAAATAGAAAAAAACTTGTCTTAACAGTTTCAAAATAGTTTTTACTTTTTATTTTCTTTTAATATTATTTTTTAGGAGGGGGGGGGGGTTGTGGCATTGTTATTTGATTAAGCGGTGAAAACGTGACAGTGTACATTATAAACTGAATTTTTTATACATAAGTATTCACATTGGTATATTTGTATATTTTTCTCTAACATACAGACAGTTCAATATAGTTATTTTTATTTTACCTAGTGAATGCGAACAAATGTGTGTATATATAACATTCAGATTTATATAATGGATCACCCGGTAAATTGATAAACAAATTACAGTAGGTACAGACATGCACTTAGGAAGACTTTTGTTCATTATATTGTTCTGCAATTGTACATTTTAATATTAAACCATACCTATGTTCTAACGTCATACATGTTGTACAGCCGACGTCGTCGTGGTTTTGACAGTACATATCTATAATCTTAGTCTCGTGTACAGCACATCTCTCCGTCGGTATAGCTGGTAATTCATTTGTTGATCCAGCTGATTTAAAGCTCGCTTTGTCCAACAAATTATGGTTTACCAGAGTAGGAAAAGCTTCATGTACAACCACACAAGCTTGGCAACAATACCCTTGACATTCGACACAATATTTAACAGCTTCTCTTTTCTTATTTCTTTTAGCACAACCGGTACATTTAAAGTTAAATATCTCATCTGAACTTTCCGCCGCCATTTTATTAACTTATTCTATTTACATCTACTTCCTTTTTCGGTTTTAAAATGTTTAACAATTGGCGGAAACGCGCGATGTTTAAAATTATCTTTAAAATTTGTGATAACGAAAGCTTTTTTTTAACTCCGAGAAAAAAAATACCGGATTAAAGCGAACAAAATGTATTTAAAAAAACACTGATTGAAGGAAATGCCTTTCTATACATAAGAAAACAGGGGAATACTTACTTTTTCAATATTTTGTAATGTTTTTATGAAATAAGTCTTTTCAATTTTGGGTGTATCTGTGGGCGATTTCTTAAATCCCTTTTCATTTTGATTCTCAATCGGATGTTAACATTCTAGATACTAACGAAATGAGATACACAGTATTGATGCGACCTAACCTCTTATTAACAGCTCAGATGCAGTTATATATGGTGGCTGATTTGTGCCATTCGTGTTTTCGCCCCGCGACCCCGCCAAGCAAAAAATCGATAATTAACATGTTAAATGGCGGGGGCGCGCAGCGAAAACACGCTAATTAGCGAGGGCGCGGGGCGAAGTTTAATAAATAAAACTTCGCCCGTGACCCCGCCGTTTTATTTCTTAAATCTCGATCCGCGGCCCCGCGCGGCGAAAATTTTTTTATTAAAGTTCGCCCCGCGCTCTCGCTAATTAGCGTGTTTTCGACTTTTTCGCCTGGCGGGGTCGCGGGGCGAAAACACGAATGGCACAAATCAGCCACCATAGTTATATGATATTTACCACGTTAGTTTTCATCTCAGAAACATTTACACATTTGAAACCTTGAATTGTTTTATTGCAGTTACAATAACATTTATAAGTTTCATGAGGTAAATGAACCTGACTATAGTAAATGGAGAAGACTAGTATAAATATGAATGAAGTAATATACCAGGTTTGTCTCCCTTCTAATAGACTACATAATTTCGTATAATAACTATAATAATCTCGGTATTCTTCTAAAACAGAAACAGTTTCATATATATTCTGTATATGCGCATTATTTTTTCTATATTATAATTCATTCTTGGATAATGTTATATATTATATGTGCGGTATTGTTATATCTCAGATACAGTTTCATCAGAAGGGTTCGATGTTAGAAACAGATATATTTATTGACTTATTATCTACTCGGTATCTTTTCAGATAAAGTAAAGTAGTATTTCCTTGGTATTGTTCAGTCTCAGAAACAATATTATGTTATTTACTTGGCATACTTCTTTCTCAGAAACAGTTATATATTTGTTCGACATTTTTTCAATCTCAGACACAGTAACGTAATATTTTCTCGTTTTTTTTTATCTATCTCATAAAAAGTTTCATATTGATTGTTCTAGCGCAGATAGTGTAAAGTATTTCCTTGTGATTGTTCTATCTCAGATACGTAAACAAGAAAAGCATTGATGCAAAGCATCAAAGGGCGTCCAAACAGCAGGTGCAGATGAACTAGTAGATATATGATGACAAGATATTCTTATAAACTTTTCAATGGTTCATTGGGTTTTACCAGAATTGTATATCACTTTTGAATGAACGGACGAAAGACATTGTTCATTATTTATAACTTTGATCGGCATGCTAGAAATTAGAATATTACTTGTTATTTCTTTATGATCGTGGTTATTAATAGCAACGGATATACATGTATACAATCATTTATAATCCATATGTGTAACGCATGATCAACACCATACTTGTGTAATTGTCCCTTATTATGTTATTGCTATTAACGAGGACCCCCTCTTAAGGTATCTGTTCACACTAAGTAACAATATGACACTTGTTATATTACCATGTTGATCATGTTGAGCATAATTGTTTATTATACAATAAATGTAATTTCTATTTTAATAAAAAAAAATACAGATTTTATGAATATTGTTTTCTTTTCTTTTTGTGTGTGTGTTTTATGCGCTATTTTAATACTGAGTTTTACGTTTACTACTATTTTAAGAATTCAATTGTCATAATGATCGACGATTATAAGTCAAAACTTAACTGGAAAAAGTCAGTAAATCATGGTTAATCTTTCAATTTATAATATTGTCTATTCTTTAAACCATATACATGTACATTTGTATTTTTCTTTATCATTTTTTAAATTATCAATCAATTGAATAATTCATAAAATCTGATTTGTAACTTTTGAATAATTCCTCGGAATCTTTACTAAACACGAATAACAAATTATATAAAATGTTTTAAAGTTTGATAGTGTCATATTAATGCCATAAAAATGTACATTTTTTCTCAATTATTGTACATATTTATTGTTTTTATCTCATATAGATAAAATATAACATGCGATTTGTGTTGTTGGTTTTTTTTTTTTCGAATTGTATGTTTATGTATAATAATAATCAATCAATTCGAGAGTTGATCTGTGTTTATTAATTATTGTAACCAAACTAAGTGACAAACATTCATTTTGAAAAAAAGCTTATTTATATGTAAAATATTTGTTCTGTTCTGTAACGATATCTACTCCAAAACCGGGAGAGACCGGACAATAAACGTGTGGTACTATTCGCCGGTCATTAGTAAATCCCGGGAGAGACCGGGAATTACATAGGAGTACATCCCTCTATAAATAGATTTTCGGAATATTAAGGTCATCAACTCATCATTCTATTAACAGCTTTCGGAATAACATACCATAATAACCCACTGTGTACTACAAAATGATAAGCAAAAATACCCCGAAGAGCGCGATTTATTGACGGAAAAGGTTATTTCATTTGAAAATGTTTGCATTGCGAAATTCTCCAGTTCGCCATTCATTGTACCAATCGCGACTAATTAACAATCAAGCACCCTCATACCGATCGGAATGATCGGCTTTTATTATTGGCAACTATAAAAGGCTCGAGAAGTTGCTGACGCCCTTTCACAAAATCTCATTTCATTCCAATAGGCGCCGCGCTTCGGCGCGGACGCCAACAATAGCATATTATTTACACGGTTTGTTTCCATCTCAAATATTTATCATAATTATTATCGGTACAATTACATAATATTTACTTACCTGTAGTAAGTGGGTTTTTAGTATTTGGAAATGTTCAGAACATTTGCAGTAATATATATTTTACTCGTTACTGATTACTTATTACTGTGCTGTTCCAGTAAACAGTGACATATAATATGAGAACGGAAATCTTTTATTTCTCTTTTTACGTTGTCCTCTATGAGATCGTATTTAGTTCAAAAAATTATCTTATTCAATATAGATTGAGTATCTACCTGCCTCGAAATATATAACAAAAAAGGAGACAAACACGAGAAAACGAACTTACTAAACGAGTTTACTTTTTTTAATTTATTAAATGAAATACATTGTATTACTTTATCAAAGAGAAGTAACAACAAACGGCATAATTTCAGTTAATCAGTTTAGGAATGAATAAAATTATTGAACAGGATGATTTATACACATCATATTTACTGAATTGTGACAACAACTAATACACGGGATGATAATTCTTACATTGATGTTTATAATGACTATTATTCATTGCAAAACAATTCTATATATGAACTGTATGGTCTATACCTAAAGTAAAAGGCTACTAACACACGGGATAATAATTATCATATTGATGTCTATTATGATTACTGTTCATTGCAAACCAATTTGAAATGTGGAATGAATGGTCTAGCTTTACCTTTAGTAAAATGATATATTAAGTGTGTTGACATGTTCATGTCTGTCATGATATTGAACATCCTCTACTTGATTTCTTATAACAATAAATGATAAAATCAACGGAAGTAACCAATTTGATGAATGTATAGAAATTAAGTGGGACAATATCATAATCAAATTATCAATAATTAATTAAACAATGTTAAAATGAGAAAGACATAGATTTGAATTCGAATAACGTCGTATATAATTTCTATAAGTTACTTACATAGTAAAGATATAAATTATATGAAGTATTTTCCCATAGTTTTTTGAAAATGGACGAATATATATTCTTTAATACATTTGTTCAGTGAAGTGATGGGGATTTTTGGAAAAGCCATTCTTGTAGGATTTGTGGCATATCTGGTATATATTCATTTCAAACCAAATTCTTCTAAAATAGCAAACGCTATAAATGATGAATACGATTACGTAATAGTTGGGGCGGGATCCGCCGGAGCGGTATTAGCATCACGATTGTCAGAGGACCCAAATATAAGTGTTCTTCTTTTAGAAGCTGGCGGCGAAGAGACAGACAACCCGTTGTTTTCTATCCCTGTTGCAGCCCCAAAACTCTGGCAAACTGAATGGGACTGGGAATACTACACTGTTCCCCAGAAAGCAACCGGGCTCGCAAGTGGTAAACATCCGGGTATGCATTTCTGGCCCGTTGGAAAGGTTCTTGGAGGTACTAGTATGATAAATATGATGAACTATGTACGTGGAAGTAGATATGACTATGATGGATGGGCCAAGGAAGGATGTGAAGGTTGGGCCTATGATGACGTATTACCTTACTTTTTAAAGTCAGAGGATATGCTTGATGATGAACTGAAAGATTCAAAATACCATCATACCGGTGGACCATTAGGAGTTACATTGGATGATTATGTGCCATTAACAAAAACCTTTGTGGAGGCGGGAAAGGAACTCGGATATGAAGAGGTGGATTATAATGGGGTAAACCAGCTAGGTTTTAGTATATCACAAGTTAATGTAAGAGGAGGAATACGAGCGAGCACTGTTCGAGAATTTTTAAGACCCGCTATGTCAGGAGAAAATTTGCATGTTGTCATTCGAGCACACGTATCTAAAGTTAATGTTCAAAACAATACCGCTGTTGGCGTTTTCTTCATTAGAAATGGTGTCAAGAGGATGGTAAAGGCAAATCAAGAAGTTATTTTGTCCGCTGGAACGATTGGATCATCTCAAATATTGATGTTGTCTGGAATCGGGCCAAAAGAACATCTTGAAAGTTTGAACATACCTGTCAAAGCAGATCTGCCTGTCGGAGAAAACCTTCAAGATCATATGTACAGTGTGTTACGAAGTGATATAAATACGACAGATAGCATAACGAAAGATAAAGCGGAATCGATTTCAAGCATTGCTAGTTATGCTCTCTCAAAAACAGGTTTCTTGACATCAAAACATCTTTAACAGGAGTTGCTTTTACTAAATCAAAAGTACTGCAAAAACAGATTATCCAGACATCCAGATTCATTTCTACGCTCAACAACCGCCAGCATATGAAAGTAAATACGGCAATAGTTTTGCAAATGATCTACTTCATAGCGACTGGAAAGAAGGGTTCCTTATATTACCAATTATCTTACATCAAAAGAGCCGCGGGAAAATTACATTGAAAAGTACCGATCCTTTTGACTATCCCGATATTGATCCAAATTATCTCGCCGAAAAGGAAGACATGGACGTTTTTGTGGAAGCTTTAAAGCTTGGAATGCAGATTATTGAAACCGATGCTTTCAAGAAAGTTGGAGCGGATAAAAATCATATGAGAATAGAAACCTGTAAAGAACATGAGTTCATGTCGTACAAATTTTACGAATGTTTAATACGTCATTTTGCTGTGACCGTTTATCATCCGACGTCAACATGTAAAATGGGATCATATAGTGACCCGAATTCTGTAGTTGATCCTGAATTAAAGGTTAAAGGTATTCACGGTTTACGTGTGGTTGATGCATCGATTATGCCGACAATCGTATCAGGAAATACAAATGCCCCTGTTATTATGATAGCCGAAAGAGCTGCAGATTTCATCCTAAAAAGGGACACAGTCAGTCGCATAAAAGAACATATAAACAGCGCTAACTGAAATGCGAGCATAATATAATAAATATTCACTGCGCATTCTGTAATATTTACCAACGCTCTTTTTTCAGAATCGACATAAGACTTCTTGCGTATAATGTCACCGTATCATGTATCTGTTGATATTTCGAAATTCTTAATTTAACACGTTTTCCTTCTAAGAAACTAAACAGTCGGTGTTGAACAATTGGCTTGTGACTCGAAGACTATCCGTTCATTCCTGCACGTGAAAGGACCCTGTGCTATATCTTGGTGTGTAACAATGGACAAACTGTACATAAGTTGTCACAACTATAATGAAGGGGATAATTATATTTAAGTTACCAAACTATGAATGAATGCAAAGCCCATACAGAGTATTACAAGACGTAGCACTCAACTGGGGACCAAATGCAAAGAAACATTAGATTTGAATATCTTACAAAGAAGTTTAAGATAAATCAATTAAGATGGAAAAAACCTGCAAAGGATAATATAAAAATTAAAAAAAAAAAAAAAAAAAAAAAAAAAAAGAGCCGTGTCATGACAAAACCAACATAGTGGGTTTGCGACGAGCATGGATCCAGACCAGCCTGCGCATCAGGATCCATGCTGTTCGCTTAAAAACCCTATTACAAGTACCGAAACTGATAGCGACCAGCATGGATCCTGATCAGACTGCGCGGATGCGCAGGCTAGTCTGGATCCATGCTGTTCGCAAACCCACTATGTTGGTTTTGTCATGACACGGCTCATTAATATAGTCAAAATTAAATTGAACATTGATGTTTTTGCGAGTCATAGCCGGATTTAATAACAACGCTTTTCATTTTTTGGCCGTTTGGTACAAGAAAGATGAACATTCTAGAAAAATGGGGTGAATGAATGACTTGAAAATTTGCATACATGTTACTGGTCCAGACGTGCACAAACCTCGGGAAGATTTAATTTCAAGTCCCGTTATGTCTATACCAATGGCATCGATTCGAATTTGTACTTGTTATGGCACTGAATACATAGCATTGTCATATAGACCATGCCATTACCAAACAGAAGTAAGAAATTTGGATTATAAATCACTTTAAACTAAAAGAAATTCACTGAGGTTTATTATCAAATGTTTATATTTTTCTAGAAATACGAAGAAACAATGTCATCGCTGCGACCTCGCTTCTATAAACAAAAGTAACACATATATAAAGGCGTAAAAATATAATCGGATTCATTTGCATATTATCAACATAATAACACCATTGAGAATCGGTATAGGTATATGGTCAATCATCAGTTAATGTGCGTAAAAGAATATGATTTTTTTATTGTTATCAACAAGTTCGAGAACGAAAACTGCTGATTATCTTTTTACATTTTATTTTCTTTTTTATGAAAGTGAGCAAGTTAGAAATAATATAGTCAAATTTAGGTATAATTGGTTTAAGTAGCTTCACTGAGGCCGTAAACGTTAAAACATAAAACTTGAATTACATTTCGTGCTTAGGCGAAAAATATTAATATTAAGTATAACATAAGCCAGGTCCATACACTTGGATAATAACCTTCCTTTTACACGCGAACAAGCTCTTATTAAGCGGACGAAAAGCGACAAATAGTGTTATTATATTTTCGGCATTCGATTCCATTTTAAAGGAGATAAATGTTCATAAGGAAAACGTTTTTAGTTTATTTTTGTATTAAAAAAAACAACAACAAAAAAACGGTTTGTATCTGTAAATTACACGTGATGTTAGTTTAAAGTAACATTATTTTTTATTGGTCGGCTACTACCCTAAATACCGTAATTTTATATTGTAAGAATTTTTCATTTATGGATTTAAAAAAATGGTATTTAGCTTCGTTTACAGAAATTAAAAATGGCTCAAGTTGTTGAAATATTAGTATTTATATGTTAAAAACTATGTACCGATCAGTGAAAACTTGAGTAAAATCCAATGGTAATAAAAGTATGTCAAATCATTTTGAAAGTAATATGGGTGTAAGGGAAGACATTGACTTTTCTTTTTATATGGAACCTTATCGTACATTTGAAATTGGCCAAAGCTACAAAAATTTGGAATAGTTTTAACGTCTCATCACTGTGTTGAATAAACTTGTTTAAAACAAAACTACGTTCTGCTTAAAGGTATTTGAAATTGAAAATACCATTAAATTTTAATTATATTATGCCGTGTGAACCACAATATTCAGTTTCTTTATATTTGGCCTGCTGATCAGATGATTTATTTAAAATCAGATTACTGTCCTCGCTTGACAATATTTACTTTGTACATGCACTAGTGATCTGGGAGGCCAAGTTATAATGATACGGAATATATTGTGTGAAGTTTCAACTTAGTATAAATCATTTGTTCTGATATAATTAATTTAGTTTTCATGTTAACATTTGTTTTATACTTATAAATATTGTTCTTTATTTCTATAATACATTGTTTATCATTGCAAGTGATGTCACAGTCTTATATGATAAAACACTTGCCATACACATCTTCGGTTCGAATCCAGATGGGGACATTGGATACTTCCAAGTGAGAAAGCTATCCGACTAATTAACGTACTGTTCCACAGAGATGCCTGTTCGTGCCTGAAATAATGCACAGAGGAGCACCTGAGGTCTTCAAGTTGGAAAGTCGCCACTATATGTTGGTGAGACGTAAACCCCAGCCCAAAGTAATAAACATGAAAAAATATGGGCCAAGAATATTGTAAAATTGTTTGTATGCGCTCAAAAAATTAATGGGTTTACAGGCTGGTCTGTCTCTGTTCTGGTGGGAATATACATGTATATCGTGATATATATTATTCAAATAATAGGTATACTAAGTTACCGAGAAAATGTTATGAAAAATCATCATAATCATGTACGTATATCTTATGTTATGTTTTGTGTTTATTGTTTTGTAGTTAAGGAATAGATATTTGTTCATTAATTCATTAATTTAACACATTTTAAACAAACACGAGCTTGATAATAGTTTAAATACTTTGAAACTAGCAAAGTTTTTCGAAAAATGAAATGTAGATATAGAAATTCATTAATTTGTGTTTATATATGTTTCATAGTTGCTATACCCTCTGAGTTTTAAATTTTTGAAAACTTAGAATGATATCGATCATTTTACAACATTTTCATTATTTTTTTTATCTTTTTTTTTCTTTCTTTATTTCGTGATATACAGTACTGGATTTATGATTACATGGATTATATATAGGAATAAATCTAAATATAATTCTGTCTTGGTTCTTAAGTACTATTGGCCTACTGTATGGTACAGCATTTGAGTTCTTATGTTTCTCGTTTTACGCGAGAATGCACGAGGTCCGCCAAATGAAAATGAAAGTAGCGTGAAATGTCAATGTTGCAAAAATGTTCATTTTGTATTTGTTTACTTTTAAAATGGTTGAATCATCGAAGTATCAGAAAATAGAATGCAGTATATGTTTATAATAACACCTTAAACATTGCAATAATCAGGTGAACGATTTTTTGACGATATTCAAATTGATAGATAGTTGATAGATAGGGCTGTGCATTGCCATTTTTTTCTGTCACGATACATATCACGATATTTGTTTTTCAAAACGATGCGATTCACGATATGTATTGCATACTTTGAAGAAATGCGATGCATATTGCGATTCTTATGTTGCGATGCGATGCGTATCACGATACTGACTTTTATACTTAGTATATAAAAAATTGGCCATTTAATAATTACGAATATAATATAAAACTATTACAATTACAAAAAAATAAACTCTTTTAACTTGTTGTTATAACTTGGTTTCCGATTTTGATCTTTTAACAATTTACTTTTCTGATTACTTGAGGATTAAAGGTATTTTTAATTAAACCATAACAGCAAATTGATATCTAAAGTCAACTACTGTAAATATGGCAGTTTAACAATTTCAGTCTTACAATACACCACTAAAGATTTTTCTTGTGAAAAAAATAGTAACAAGTGATCTACAATTAGGTCAACAACAGTGAAAATGACAGTTTTATAAGTGTAATTTTGTTAATGTAAATGAATTGATGTATATATGCAATAAAATATTATTAAACTAAGTTTATAAGTTTCAGTCTCAGTTTTCTCAAAAGATTTGTGCTCAACCCCAGAGTATTTTATTTTGATTTTGAAAACAACCATCCACGTCCGGGCTCTCCAACCATTAATTCATTAATATAACACGTCTCAGCGGTTCCCCAAAAAACCTAAATTTTCACAAAACTCGTTGACTTATAGACCCAGGGAGATTGATGTAAAATTTTCCCCGTCTACATATTTTGCAGCTTCAACAGTTTTCCCTGTTTGTTTGCTTTGTTGTTTTTTTTTACGGGAAAATTGATGTCAACGGAAAATGAAAAAAAATAAATAGGACGAATATCACATGGGGATTTTTTATCATCACTATTTTAAAACCGACATTTAAGTGCTACAAAATAAAGATTCATGTTTGGTAGATTGTTTTTTCTTGAAAAAACGCACAGATCTCCTAATTTGTTTTTATTATAACAAGTTCAAAGAACACCAGCCCATTTTACTTGGAATTTGCATAAAAGCTTGGTTAGTAACCGTTAAAATGATTGCGGACAATGGGGAAATGAGATGAAACGATGGATTTTGAAATATCGCGCTTGTTTATGTTTTGCATCCGAGCTATTTTTCGTTCTTTCAGTCTTTCAAAAATACGTTTGTCCTTTATTCCTGAAAGATATTGTTTTGTAATGCATAATTTATTTCCTTCCTTTTTTTTCTGTTCGATACATTCGGGAGGTGAAATATTATTGCATCGCATAAATGGAATTAGTAATTTCATTACGATGCATACATCGGGGACAAGACAGATCGCGATGCATCGATGCATCGATGAATCGTTACACCTCTATTGATAGATCTACAATTGAACGATTCGTACCACTGACGATTCGTCCCACTTTAATAGCGAGCTCGGGCCTGCTCGCAAAGCGAGCTTTACGGTAACGCGAGTACCTGCTAAGTGATGGTTTTGAAAACTTTCGTCCAAAGTACCGATTTGGACGCATCGCAACCTTTCAAATTTAAAGATAACGATAAAACTGAGGAATTCTGACTGAAAACGGTTGTCGAGAACGGTCACCCATGCACGTCTATGGAAACCATAAAATTGGAACCAGGGAACCAGAACAACGGAAGCTGTGTTAAAACATCGAATGATAAAATGAAAATGAATAGGCGCCATTTTGTTTGAAATTGATAAAAAAAAAAACAATTTTTTCGAATTTTTTTGTGAAAACTAGTTAGAATGAAAATGAAAATGGTCTAACTAAGAAAAATGAATCCGAAACACCAATATTTTTTATTCAGTTTTAACGCTGTACAGACGTTTAAACTATGTTTACGTGACGTCACAATGTTTTTTTTTGCCCAAAAAAAAAGCACGTGCAAAACCAAAAAAATCAAGTTACGGGATTTTATGTCGCAACGTTTTAAGTCTTACATTTATTTCACTTTAAATAATCTTTATTTCGCTTGAAAAAATTAGAGTAAATAAAATAAACAAAATTTTTTTTATCGAACGTTTTCAAAATTCGTTTCATTTCACGATCAGGGGCGGAGCCATATTTAACACAACTGTATTGACTGTCACACGCACTCGTTCACTGCCATTTGAAATAAAAAATGAGCGATTATTTCATACTATTCAACGTAAAAGTACATCGAGCTCGCTTTGAGGCTTTTGCCCTTTTTTCATATATATTGATTCGACCTAAGTATTTTGTGTTGATTTGATTGTTAAAAATTATTTCTTAACGGCTAGACTTTTTTTTTTTTTTAAACATTTTATAACATTTTTTTTCTCAATATTTAACGAATTTGCTTTCTCTAAAATCACTCAAAATTATTTCTAGGTTATAGGTTATTAGCTAAAGATTCTTCAGCGAACAGGTTGCTAGACCTCTGTTCGCTGAAGCCAACCCCGTATCGAAAGTCAACCAGACCATGACATTTTTTGTCATGCTGTAATTCAAAAAATTTGGGGATTTTTGGACAAAAAACTATTTTTTAATAAGGGAGTTAGATATATTTGGACCTTCATTATATTTTTTTAAAACAGAAAGTTTAATTGAGAAATATTGCCTCCCAAAATTTCACGGGGTTTAAAAATTTTATTAAAAATTGCCGCCATTGCTCCCCAAAAATAACGGACCAGCGAGAATTTAGGGGTTTGGGAAAACCCTTTTCATGACTTGGTGACACGGACATAAACTATTTTTAATTTAAAAAAACTTTGCAATATTAATAATGGGATTTATTTAATAACAGCATTGTACAAAAAAAAGTTGGACTTAATTTTTTTTGAGTGATGATTCATGAAAAATTTTTTTTTAATAAAATTATACACTTTCTAAAAATAGTTTGTCCTTTTTCAAAAAATAGATTGCTAGAATTTCCCCAAAACAAAGTCCCGAAGATTTTTCATTGGAAAACAGACTCGATATTGGGAAAATCCTCTACACTTTTCTAAAAAAGTTGGGAAAAAACAATGTCATTAAGTTTTATTTAAAAAAAAAAAAGAATTGGTTCAAAAATTTTTTGTTTTTTAAAAAAGGTATTCTTTTTTGACCCAAAAAATTTTATTAAAAAGGTTTATTTTTTGTAGGTTTTTATTTCGGGGGGCACAACTGTCAAATTCTGGTACCTTTCCAAAAAGGGGGTTGACCATAACTTTTTTCTGTCGTAACTAAAAAAAAAAAAGCGACATATAAAGTTATGGAAAACCAAAAAATATAGGGTTATTACATTTTAAAATTACAGAATACTGCTTCAAAAACGTTTACGATTACAAAAGCAGGTATACATTTTATCATTGAATTGAAGGGGCACTATGAGATTTTCAAGGG